>NC_056725.1:1218226691-1218281691 GCF_019279795.1 Protopterus annectens
TACAGTGACTGCGCCAGCCCTCTGTATATTTTTATGGCTAACTCTCTAATGAAGAATTTATTTATTTATAGAATTAATAACTGAGTACTTTCAATGGGCTTCCCAAAGAGGTTATTTATTTCATTACAGGCCAGAATAACATACTAGGAGTAATTATGTATTGTTTCAGTCAGTCACAAAAGATTAGCAGACATATAGGCTCATCAGTACACGCAGGCCCAGAAATATGTATAGACACACAGTGTTTTTATATGAAAAACATAGACACTAATAGAATGAAGAGTAAGGTCTATTGTACAATAGAATCTGAACATTTCTTAAATAATACAAAGGCAGCTTTTGCTCATGAGAAATTTGCAATGCAGCTTCCAGAGAAAGACACACCATTCACACTGCATTTATATCAATTGCCAGAATGACAAAATGGCGATTAATAAAATGCCACTATCTTGAATGCTTGCTAAGTTACAAAACAATATCAAAGCAAAACATGAAACTTTCTCTCATTACACCTAAAACTGTGTCTGCTGTGCCACTAGAAAGACAGACTCTGAAAAGCAGGAGACTGCAATAATGAATGGGATGCTTTTTCTGCATTCCCTCCATGGCTTTTCTTTGTCATGGAAAAAGGTAAACCTCTAAACCAGCAGTCAAGAAATAACACTTGTCACTTATCTCTGACAAGGTACTGTGGCCAATAAATTAAATTTAGTAACATGGGAACGTATCAAGTTACTAGAAAATACAGCTGTGTACCATAGCAGTAGATGACTGAATAATCCCTGCTGCACTAACCTTAGCTTTGTGGTTTATAGACTGCCAAGGATATAATATCTAACCAGCATGCAAAGCTTAAGGGCCCAAACCCTTAACCAGCATGAGTAAAAATTAAGAAAATGATCGGATTGAGAGCCACAGCATACAGAACTTTCATGCCATCTGAGAGAGGGAGGTTAAATCCCTGAAAAGGTCAGTGCTGGGAAACTAAAAGTCAAAGTTTTCAATCTGACAACAAAACCATACAACAATAAGGGGTATAAATGGAGGGAGGGATGCAGGGAATGAAGGAGCAAGTACTGCATCACTGATCATTTGAACATCCACTGTTATGATGTGTTTACTTATACAGCTGTACAATGCCCATCATGTGACCACTGCTGCAGTAGTCTTTGTCATATTGGTAGATAATACAGCTTATAAGGAATGGAAGGAGGGATGATTAGAGTCCAGAAGACCCTGCCCTAGATCCAGAGAAGGAGTCCAGTCTACAGTGTTTTGTAAAGTATGTACAGAGGACCAAGTTGTGGCTTCTAGAAAACTTCTTGAATGCAACCATTTTTAAAACGTCACAGATGAATCCAAGGCCTTGGTAGATTGAGCCCTGACCCTGCCTTGAATTGCCTTATTGTGTTGGACATAACAAAAGATAATAGCATGAGACAACCATTTGGAAATAGGTTCATAGGTGTTTACTAGGCTAATGACCACAAAGGCCTTTTTAAGCCTAGCCATGCACCCCAAATCTCTGACAAGTTCTGATACACTTGATAAGTGTAAGCATGGGCCTTGGACATGAACCCTTTACAGGTTACCTGTTTGTATTAGAGACATAGGTGCCAAACCAGGGATGAATTTCTGGTTTCCCATCCAGTTGTCCAAGTTGCACTTGGAGAAACTTTGATTCACATGGATATGGAGCCTGTTCTATATACAGGGTAGTCTCTGGGATACATACATATCTCTCCAGCAGGTCCTATTTATATCACAGGCAAGGTTTAAGTCTTTAGAATGGGCAATTCTGGTACTGTTTGTTTTGTGGATATGCAGGAGGTCCATCAGAGTGGGGTCTGACAATGCCCTGCATGCCAGGCATAGATCTCCCCTCAAAAGCCTGTAGGAGATATAATACAGGGATAGTGCCTTCAGGCGATCTGCATAGGGCATATAAGTTATGCCCTGTATTCTTTTAACCTCTGTGGACATTCCAGTTGTTGGATATGCCTGGTTAGGTACATACCAAAGGGGGCATTGTACTCAATGATAGGTCTGATGAATGCCAAATACAGTGGAATTACTTCCTTGGACTTAGATGCCATACCTTTGTTTATAAGCTGTGCAACACAGAATGATTTCCTCACCACTGTAGACACATGACGATCAAAGGCTAGATTACTATCTATGTGTGTTCCTAAGTTCCTGCCTACTGGGTCAACTCTAAGGGGTGTGTTGTCAATATGATAGTTACCAGGGGTGGATGACTTCACAAAAGATACTAGTATGCATTTCTTAGCATTTAGTTTTAGTCCATGGCTCTGAGACCAGTTGTTTGTCTATGACATTGTCAATGACAATAGTGTACATTGACACAGGTTGTCCCCTTGTCTTACCCTCATAAAAATCAATAACTGCTCACAGTTTCTAAAAGTGTTGGCTCTGTCAAGGTAATACCTGAGTTGTCTGTGGATATCCAGAGTATGGAGAATCCTTTCTTCTTCATTTTTAGGTTCTGGAAAGAAGACAGGGAGATGGATAGCTTGGCACAAGGTAAACTCAAATACCACTTTAGGCATAAAAGAAGGGTTATTTCTTAAGGAAACCCTATCTTTTCAGAGAATTAGATAAAACTGACATACCTCACGAGCTTGTAACTCAGATAATCTTCTTGCAGAAGTCAGAAAAATCAGTAAAACTGGTTTTCATTTTAAGACCCTCAAATCAACCTGAAGAGCCAGTTCAAATGGAGTAAAGGTTATTTTTTCTAAAATGGAGGTAAGATCCCAAGGAGGGGCCACCTAATTTATAGGAGGATCATAGGGTTACACCCCTTTCTAAAACACTTTGATCTAAAAAATGCATTGAAAGGGGAGGATTCATAGGCAGATATGCTGAAATGGTTGATAAATGAGCCTTGATACAGGATTAAGAAAGGTCAGGGCATAATAACTCACAAAAAGATTGTAGAACCAGAGAAATAATACCTTTAAAAGGGTCCAAGTTCTTGTTTTGGGAATAACTAAAGAGTATTTTCCATTTGCCTTATACATGTAAGCAGATTTTCTTGTCTCCTTTAATATCTACTACATATCATCAGAAATTAGGTGCCTAAAAGCATTAAAACTCTGTCATCCAGGCAGTTATTTGAAGTTGTTTTGAGTTGGGATGTATCAATCACACATTGTCCTATGTCAGGATGTCCATTCTGAGAGGATGCTTATGGTCACTGCCCATGGCCATTTCCAAAAGAAGGGAAAACCACTGCTGCTCATGCCAGAATGGAGTCACCACAGCTATCCGTGGACAGTCCTTCTCCAGAATGGCCCTGGAAATTAGTAAAATGGGGAAGCACATAGGAACATTCTATTCTAAAGAAAAGAGATTGCATCTGTTTTTCATGCTTTCTTGCATGGAGTTCTTTAGGGGAATTTTGCCAAATGGTTGCTGCAAATGGAGACAAATGGAATTATTTAAGGTGCTCCCCACAGCTGGATCACTTCCTAGGAGACACCCTGTTTCACTTTCCATTTATTAAGCTATGTCTGGGTTCTGCTCAACTCATCTACCAAAAAACGTTGCTCTGACAAGATGTAAGATACCTGTAGAACAAGATTGTGCTGAAAAACCATATCCCAGGCTTTCATGGCTAGTCTGGACAGAGGGTAAAATCTAGTTTCACTTGTTTGTTTATGTACCACGTTAAAGTAGTTGTGTTTGTAAATATTTGTAATGGTTCTGGGACCCTATAAATAATTAAGAGAGTTGACAGTGTTTATTAATGCCAGCACCTGTTTTATGTTTGTGTGTCTTTATCTTTTTCTTTTTGTTCCAAAAATTTTGCACTTTTATTCCCATTGACACTGCTCCCCAAAGCAACATCTGAAGTGTTTGTAATTACAGACTGTGCTGAAGTAGGAGAGGAAAAAAACAGGATTCAGATAAAAGTGATGTTTCTCTACTGAACCCTTTTCGCAAATCCCAAAATAGGAATCTGGAATGTCAGGGGATGCTTATGTTTGGACCATACTAAATTTAGATAAAACTGAAGTTTTCTCATGTGCAGTTTGACTAAATAACTATATGAATCATAAGAATCATAGATGCCATGGATCCTAGTATTCTGAGATATTCCCTTGGTGAGGCCTTGGTTTGAGTAAAAAAACTCATGAATAGATCTAGATAGTGATCTCCTTTTTTCTTTTTGAAGGAATGCTCTTTGAACTTAGGAGACACCCCAGAAAAACAATTCTATGAGAAGGAGTCAAGCAAGACTTTTGGATGTTCTCCTTAAACCCCAGTCTGTTCAGGAGATCTCTTACCCAGGTGAAAGGCTCCCAATATTTTGAAAAAGAATCTAAGCATATAAGCAAGTAGTTCAAATAAGTAAAAATGTGAATACTTTGCAGTCTGCTAAAGGTTATATGTGGACCTAGTTGCTTTTTGAGTACCCTTGGAGCAGTGGATAACCCAGAGGGTATTGCAGATAACTGAAAATGTGATCCAGATACACACAATCTTAAGAAACATTTGAAATTTGGTGTTATAGGAATGTGATGTTAAACAGACACAGACAGGTTATATCATCCCCTAATTAAGCAAATGCTGAATAACAGGAAGGAAAAATGCTTGATCTGGTGGATGAAGAGGAATCATTTGAAAAGACTGGAGAGATTTCCACTTCCATCTTTATCTCTGATGAATACCACTGAGAAACCGTTTGAGATTATGTGTTGCCAAACAGAGAAATGGAGGAGCAGATTTATGGGAAGAATTAAAGACTTGCCAGGGTGGGAAGTAAGGGGATTCTGTAGAGAGTCATTCAGACTTTAGACTGTCCTTGTTTTGGAAGCCCCTACTTTCTTTTTGGAGCCCCCTTGCCATTGCTTTTTATTAGTCTGTGTACCAGCAACTTGATGTGTTTGCTTATTTTCTGTTTTTGTAAAAGATTGAAGTGGTAGATATAAAACCCTTGACATATTTAGAGAAGGATGGCTGAAAGTCTGAGAAACTCCCTGAGTCAGATTCCCTCTCTCATCAGAGTCTTTAAGGACCTATTCAGCAGATGGTCCACATTCAGCCTCTCTACCAAAGGGCAAATTCAAAATGTCAGCTTTAATATGCTTAGGGAGGTTTTGTTTTTGCAACTAAACAAACCTCATAACAGTTCCAGTTGCAGCAGCTACCAATATTCCAGTTTCAATAATTCATAATATTTCTTTAATGACAGTGAAAGATCATTATGTTCCCACTGAATGAATTGATTCATTTTAGATATGGTTTCAAAAAAAGAACATCCTTACAAGTAACTATCAAAAGAAACATCTTCTTTGGAATCAAAAACCTGAAGTGAGAAAAACAGAAGTTGTCCTTTCGGAATCAATTTATTCTTTAATATCCCAAACATCCTCAGAAGAATCCCTTTTTTCTCTTACCAGTAACACCAGAACTGGTAGGTTCAAGCTCCTGAATTCAGCCTAGCCCAATAAATAACTCCTCTCCAAAGTAACTGAGACAGATTGAGATAAATGACAAATAATTTGCTCTTTTTTTTTACAGGAATCTCTAAAGAAGCACTCATACTTTTCACATGCAAAACATCCATAGGGAAAGGCATGCCAGCCTGCTAGGCAGAGATATAATGATTCCACCTTCTTACATAACTGTATTTTAACACTGCTGTTTAGGTCACAGGTGTGGCAGAACTGTGTACTACTACTACCAGATGTGTGCCTTAATCATTTATTACTGAATTTGTTACAGGTAAATGTCTGCATAGTCTTGTGCCATAAACTGTAGTTATAGTTCAATAGTGAGAGAATTGTTCCTGTTCCAGTTTGTCCTTCAATGCTTTTATTTTATGCTTATTTACCTGTTTGCATTCTGTGTCTGCCCCATCCCCCATTAACACATTAAGCTAAAGTTTCTGAAAGAGCTCCAATATTGTCTGTATTTGATTGGATGCCTCTCCAGCTAACCTATTTCCAGCAAAGAGGTACGCCACCCAGTGTCTTTTATCCAAGAGTCGGAGAGGTGTTGAACTGTGAGTAACTAGTGTTTTCCTCAATAGGGAAAGAGAATAAAATTATTTTAATTATTTCATTTCTGTTGAAATATTTAAGTGCACTTATAGTGATCTGTTTGCTGATACTACTTTGTACTTTGCTCTGTTCAATTTGATTGCATTTTTTAGTTTGTTCTCGGACTTTAGTCTTGTATTTTAATTAGCAATTGTGGGAAGACTGTGTTTCTTCATTATTTTGCACTTCTATTTCCAGAAGTAGAATTATTTTCAAAAGTTATCTGTTCTTATTTTAAACCCTGCTGGGCCAAAGTCTTTTAGTTTAATTCAGAGTTGTGGCAGAACTGCTACCATATTTTTACCTTAATCATGTATTACTGCATTTTCCTTAAACAATGTGACTGGTAAAATTCTGCATAGTCTGGAGTCTTAAACCACACTAGAAGTTCAACAGTGAGAGAATTGTCTTTGCTCCAGTTTGTGCTTCAGTCCTTTTATTTTCTGCTTATCATTTACCCACTTGCATTCTGGGTCTGCCCCATCACCCATGAACAAATTAAGCTAATGTTTCTGAAAGAGCTCCAATATTGCCTTTATTTGATTGCTAGCCTGTGTAACTAGCCTGATTGTTTATTGAAATTTCCAAACCTTCTACTGCTGTTGTTTTTAAGGCTGTGTCTCTGCCCTCTATCCTTTATGATTATCTGATTTCCAAAATCCATCCCTCTCCTCTTTCATTGTTATCGACTGTTATATAAGCTATTTATGTACCCTTCCCACTCATTGTTTTCCATAGGCTCATCATATTGACTGCCCACCCAGCAAACCGGTATTGTTCTTGAGTAAACCTCCTTTACTACATACTGTCAACTGCTTATTTTCTGAGAGCTCAGCAAAGCTTGTAGCCTGGCCTGCATTCCAGAAGTTTCTTACTTGTATCCAGTGCCATCCAGGCAAAGTTACGTACCTTTGATTTTTAAATGACACTAACTTATTTTGAGTAATCACTTTTGTTCCCTTCTTTTATGTGTGCATTTCACTGAATTTTTTGTAAAAAAAAATGCTCTTCCTTTTACTGTTACCGTCTTGAAATTACCTTCAGCAAGGAATTTCCAGCTACTTGTTTAAGTGGTTTATGTTATAATTGCAGTTGCAGTTGCTTCTACTGTCTTTTTACATAAGCAGGATTGGTTTTATTCATCTTGTGGCAGGAAGTGTTTGCCTACTCTGAGTTGGGAAATAAACAAAAGGACTCCGACTGTAGCCATCTTTATTGGCAAGAGGGCTCATTATTTTGTTTTCTGTTTTTTCTGTGCTGCAATATATTTTGTATGTTAGCATGGGTTATCAGTCCCCTGTACAGTAGGAAATACCCAGAAAGCATATTTTCTCTATAAATGGTCCATAACACTGTAATGTGTAAAGCAGGAATATAGTGCAAATAGCTTTTGTGCCAACAAGCTTAGAGCAGCTAGTTGGGTGTTGAGTGTCAACAGCTACAGATTTACTAGAATTCAGTATTGTTTTAGTATTAGAGTTAGCAGAAGTTAGTACTATTTAGCATAATCTGCCCCAATAAAGTACCTTTATTAGTCTTCACAAACAAAGCACCCTTAATAGTCTTCTAACCCCAATACACCATCCCCTAGTAGATCAAAACTCAAAGGACTGGACAGTACTGATATGCACTTTCCTAGCTTCTCTGTAGCCAGCCTGGTGGACATGGGTATCTTGAGACCATATAGCAATTATATTTACTGACAACCACATAATCCTTACAGAATCAGATGCAGTATGTGAGAGATGTACTTACACAATGACAAGTCCACAATAACTTGTCGAAACCACTCACACAACACCCACCTCACATAGCATGTAACACACATATAGACTAATGTATGCTGTGGCACTTAAAAGCAATCTTCCTAAACAACAAAGATCACTATGACCACCAGCTGTCAAAGCTATGCCTCAGCAAGCCAAAAGGCACTCAGAGAAAACAACATCTAACAGCAAAAATACTGTCACTCTCAAGGGTGCTCCAAACACTAAGGCCTAAGGCAAGCAAGCAAACTTCCCAAGACTCTAATCATAGGGGACTCCATTCCAAGATATACTTATGCTCATCTAACCAGGCTGAACAAAGAGAAGATAATAATCAGTTGCTAATGTGGAGCCAGGATCTGCCAAATCACCCATGCACTCAAGTCATTGCACCACAGGTACCAGTATGATTCCATCATAGTCCATGTAGGTGCAAATGACCTGAGATGCATCACCCTGGACTGTATGAAGAGAGACATTATGGAGCTTTCACACTATGTGTCTAAGGCTAGTATGAGCCTGGCCCTGGGCAGCATATTACCATCACCAAGGAAGATGCCACAGTATGAGCAAAAAATGATTGATTTCAACAACTGTCTGTCTTTCTGATATTATTCTAAGGGGATCCAGTATTTGTCAATTTGGATGGATGTGGTAAACAGACCATGTTGCTTTGCTAAGCATGGTCTATACCTTTTCTGTCTATGCATTCAAATACAGGCTAAGACTTTGTCCGCCCCCATAGTGCCTGTTTTAGGCAATGCCAAATTGACAAACCTACTGACATAGCGAAATCAACTGAACAGAACCTCAAGCTGTTACTGCTCAATGCCAGGAGCTACCTTAAAACCCTCTTCACACTCAAGAATATAGCTATCTGTGCAGTTACCAAGACATGGTTTAAAGTGGCAGATAGTACCCCAGCTATGCCAAGGCTTCGGTGTCTTCCACACTATTAGACCAGTAGCTACACAGCAGAGGGTTAAATGTGGAGGTGTATCAATACACATCAATAACAAGCATACCTCAATTGAAACTAGGGCCAAATCCAATTTAAACTTCTCCATGGAGACATTCTGCATTTTCATGTACTCTGTCCATTCAACCTCGAGGGGAATCACCAAGGCTTGATAAGTGCTAGACACAACATGATATGATATTACCTTGACACATTTATTGAACTGCAGAATACTAAGTTTCCAAATATTTTAAATTTTTGCTTTCAGAAGCTGAATACATGGATGGCTAACAAAAATAGATACAAGAGATTGGGAAAAGCTAATAAATGTTCAGTGACTGGAGGGTGGCAGGTTAGAGAGAGTTAAAAGAATGTTAATTGTTACTTTGAATTCCAGAATATGTGACTCCTTTATGAAGCAGTAAGCTAAAAGTAAAGTTTGGGTTTTGTCAGACTAATCCTTACAAAGTCAGGGATTAGAATACTGCACAATCCTCTACTTTTTTGAAGCTCACCATTAAGTTTATTTATTTTTATTTTATTTTTGTTTACACTTTGTTGACCAGGTTAGTCCCACTATGCCAATGGCCTCTTTTTAGGGGAAATATTAAGTGGTATTCATATTGACTATCTGAAATGTGGCCAAGGCACTGGAGAAGTCTCCCCTAATCATTTGATAGAAGCTGTAGTATTTATACTAAAGAAGCTGCACAACCATAGGAAGGAAACATACACTTTTCTCCAAGAATGTTTGACCTCAGTGTGAGAATATATGAGCTTTGTGGAGTGGGGGTACAGTAAACACCCTCACACTAAAATTATTCTTTCTAATATCTTCTTTCACAGCTAGGATCCACAAGAAGGTTGCAGGTTTACATCTACGACAATTACCAACCAACTTTTAGGCACATCTTCTCATCACCAACTTGACTAATGAGGTTTTTAACAAGTTCCCTTCAGACTATATGTCACTGCCCTCCCGAAGTATACAAGAGAATCTCTTCTGGAGATGAGAGTTGAGCTCATTCAACACAGAATTACTGACCAGGCATTTGCAGGGCATTCATATTGTTTGCTCTTCCTCTGCCTTTATGGCCACTGTCCATTGCCATCTGACCTGTCTCCCTTGAACTGAGTATCCAGAAGGTGCTGTGGTGCTATGGATACTGAAAAACATACCTAGCCTTCTAATATGGCTTTGTTATGGATAACCCACAAAGATCACTGAAGTCCAGTAATAGTCAAAAATCTGAGTTCATATCAAAGACGCAGCTAATTATATTAACCTCATCTTCTCCTGGAAACATCTTTTTTTCTGTATGTGAGCATTTAGGCCTTCCACTAGAAGTACATGATTAAGAGGTGGTACCCAAGGTCTTTACAAAAGCAGAGTACTGCAAATCACAGTGTCATTAGAGTGGTCTTCTCATTTTTTGGCACGCACTTTAATGGTAAATTAGCCACCTGGGTGCTTGTCAGTATGTTTGAACCCTACCAGGGGCCCCTTCTGAGGATCACCTTCCATTTAGCAGACAGAACATAGGTTCATGGCTAAGTACTAAGCTAGCTGCCCTTGCAGGCGTTTTTAAGCCTAGCCAATTACCCCATAGGTGAGAATCACACACTGTACTATGTGTCTGGGAGGTAAACATCTTAACCATTATGTCATCTGTTCAGCCTCTGATATCCACATTCAAGAAGTGTGATTCTGTAATTACTTCTGTATGCAGATGTAAGACCAGTTAAAGCTAGTTACTACTTACTTCTGTATGCAGATGTAAGACCAGTTAAAGCTAGTTACTACTTACTTCTGTATGCAGGTGTAAGACCAGTTAAAGCTAGTTACTACTTACTTCTGTATGCAGATGTAAGACCAGTTAAAGCTAGTTACTACTTACTTCTGTATGCAGGTGTAAGACCAGTTAAAGCTAGTTACTACTTACTTCTGTATGCAGGTGTAAGACCAGTTAAAGCTAGTTACTACTTACTTCTGTATGCAGGTGTAAGACCAGTTAAAGCTAGTTACTACTTACTTCTGTATGCAGATGTAAGACCAGTTAAAGCTAGTTACTACTTACTTCTGTATGCAGGTGTAAGACCAGTTAAAGCTAGTTACTACTTACTTCTGTATGCAGATGTAAGACCAGTTAAAGCTAGTTACTACTTACTTCTGTATGCAGATGTAAGACCAGTTAAAGCTAGTTACTACTTACTTCTGTATGCAGGTGTAAGACCAGTTAAAGCTAGTTACTACTTACTTCTGTATGCAGATGTAAGACCAGTTAAAGCTAGTTACTACTTACTTCTGTATGCAGATGTAAGACCAGTTAAAGCTAGTTACTACTTACTTCTGTATGCAGATGTAAGACCAGTTAACGCTAGTTACTACTTTTTAACTTTCCATACAACATCCAGCTCATTCGCCAGTTTTACGGAAACATTCCAGCTCCCATTAGCCAGTCTCTAATGCCAGAGTCTATAAACTATCTTAATCCATTCCATTTTTATCTGCCTTTTGACTGACATCCCACCTGATGTTCATGACTTCACCAGCTGAGATGGCATTAAGAAGCTGTGCCTAAAGGATTGTTGCTTACCTCGCTGGTCGTGAACACATAAAGCTCATGCAGTAATTTAAAATAATTAGTAAAAAAATGTTGCTTAAGCCTTTTTCCATTGTAAACCGTTCAGTGTATTTTACTGTGCCTCGCATTTAATTAATTTAAAAATACTGTTTAAACAAACCTGACTGCATCTGTCAGAAGGCAAGTTTGGCAAAAAAAAAATTCTGTAAACCTGAAAAGGTTGTTAAAACCAACAGAATGTCTAGCAATATAGCTGTTGATATGTTTAAGTAAATTGATCTGAAAGGCATACATTTTTTTCAACTGTGGATTAAAGCTTCTTCCCCAGTGCTCACTTGGCAGTCTTTCGACTTTGTTTTATTTTCAGTAGTGTTTCTCCCTCTAAGCAACTGTCTACAGTTGAACTTAGAATTTGTTCTGATGCAGGAGTTCCCTTTGGTCATCTGCTCAGAAGAGGTAATCAGTCACTGTTGTTCATGTTCCTTACCTTACCTATATTATACAGCCTGAATTGCCAGATGACATTACTTACAACATCTTTCTCCTGATTCATAATCAGCTTGCTTTTGTTACTCTACAATTTCAGTGTTGTGTAAAGGTTACTCAGCATAATGTTTTTCTGCTGCTGGTGTCACAATGTACAACCTGCCCCAATCAACAACTAATACAGTTCTCTCTCTTTTGCCTTCAAGGCTGCTTGTAAACTATCAGCTCACCACAGTACATGTACTGTAGTTGCAAATGATTAATGTAGTTGTGTGATAGTGGATTGTCACTCTGTGGCCAACATTACCATCCGCTATCAGTTAACAACTATTAAATAAAGTACCAGTTAAACTGTATATGTAATATTCCTATGTGATATTTATAAGTGCAATATTCACAACTTGTACTTTCAAGCCTTGATATTAATTGGGCATACTACATTTGACATTAATTTAAACTAGGCAAAGAGCTGTGAGAAATAGCTGTTAAAATGTGAATATTATTTAAGAATCAGCACTTGCCAAAGGTACTTACATTTTCTCTTGAATATTAGGCATTTACTTTTAGAAAATGAAGATTTGAAATTACATACTTTAGTGGGAACATTTTGATATGATCACAGGTCAGGATTAGTGTGTGAAAGGGAAGTTTTTCAGTGACATTAATACAAACTATGTGATTTGAAAAGAGATACCTAATGCTCAGTTCATTATATAAGGCTGATATTTGTTGTACTGATCATCTGAAGTGCTTAAATAAGTCTGTCTTGAAATTAGGAGATTTTCTTTACCATTTAAACCGTAATATACATTATGAAATATGCACTTTCATCTATAGACAGAGACACTGACACACATGTGCATGCGCTGCACACATGCACGCACACACTCTCACATGTGGATACCATCACATTTTGTGCCTGTTGTACTCCATAGAGAACAGTACACAGAAATGGTACACTATTCTGTATGTGTAAGATACCTCTTGAGGCAGGCGTCATTTATTATTTAGGATAAATTGTAGGAAGTGTGGTGTGTTTTGCAATGGAACTTTCAACTTCAGAGATGTAATAATTATCGACTAATCATAATCATAGCTGACAGAGCTATTAGCCCAACAAAACAACAACATTGACAAACCTGAGAAAAGTGTAAAAATTATACCCTATTACTTCAGTCAATATACACCTTTTATTGCACCAGCAGAATCTATGTGATGCCTATGTTGACCGAAATAAAAGTGCATTGTTTTTCATAGTGGCAGTTTTTTTTTGCAGTGTGCATAATCATGAGATTCTACCTGAATTGCATTTTTGATGCCAAAGTATAAGTAAGAAATGTAATGGAAATAGTTTTACAATATTTGGATTTTTTAAGGAACCAGGACATCATGAAAGTAATAGAACTATCTTATTGTTTTTATCAGAGCAGAAAATTTCGGCTTTTAAAATAAAATATCACATAATGCATCTGCCTTATATTCTTAATTATTGCTTTATAATATTTTGACAATTTCTAAGCTATTTGATTTTTGTACAGGTTAATCTATTTTCTCAACTTTCATTAATGTTAACCCAAATTTGGCAAAATTTCATAGGTACATAAAATGCCTTTGTTTCACTATCATTTGTAGTTAAAAACAATCTGCTTATTTACCTTATTCTAATTTTCTTCTTCTTCTTCTTTTGGCTTTTCCCGGTTAGGGGTCACCACAGCGGATCATCTGTCCGCTCATGATTGACAGTGGAGTTTTACTGTGTCAAGTTGCCAGCCTGGCGCCCAACCTTCCACAGTAGGCACACACACACATGCACACACTCACACCTAGGGCCAATTTAGAATGTCCAATCTAACCTACTGCATGTCTTTGGGATGTGGGAGGAAACCGGAGCACTCAAGAGGAAACCCACGCGACCACAGGGAGGACATGCAGACTCCACATAGAAGGCACCCCAGCCGAGAATCAAATCAGAGAACCTCTTGCTTTGAGGTGGAAATGCTAACCGCTGCTAACTACATAAATGTAAACTGTGTATCTCCTTATGAGTGGCAGACATGAGTGGAAAAGTCAGGGTGCAGAAGTGCTGATGGTGTCATTCAGTATCTTGAGACCTTGAACTCAGATGTGCAGTATCCCCGTTCAGCCATTTCCTGTGCCTTTCTCCAGTGAATGTGTTACTGACAAGTCAGTAGAAGTTCAGAGGAGAAGTTCTTTAACTGTTCTTTTATCTCCAGTTTGAACTATTCATTATTTGTTTTGTTTTTCTGGAGTATACCATCTTCTTCTTCTTCTTCTTTCGGCTTTTCCCGGTTAGGGGTCGCCACAGCGGATCACCTTGTCCGCACATTGAATGGCAGTGGAGTTTTATGGTGTCGAGTTGCCAGCCCGGCGCCCAACCTTCCACAGAAGGCACACTCACATGCACACCTAGGGCCAATTTAGAGTGTCCAATCCACCTGCAGCATGTCTTTGGGATGTGGGAGGAAACCGGAGCACCCGGAGGAAACCCACGCGACCACAGGGAGGACATGCAGACTCCGCACAGAAGGCACCCCAGCCGAGGATCGAACCGGAGAACCTCTTGCTGTGAGGTGGCAATGCTAACCATTGCACCATACCATATATGTGTGTAATGCTTTAAATATATCTTAACTGATGAGGGAAATAGGTTGTGAAGACTGTGTAAAAGTAAGGGTAGAGGGATAGGACACATCACTCCTGTGACTGTGTTTCATAACTTCTGTTGTATGCCATCTATGTGGAACTGCTCTAAACATTCAGTAGTCACAACTGTCAAAGGAGGCAAGTGCATGTTTCCATATTAAGGACAATAATCTGAAACTGACAAGTCCAGATAAAAAGGTTGCTCTGTTTCACTGCAGAATAATTTTACTCCTGCACAGAGAATTTAGTTTTCTACCCATTCTCAAGTCTTTATTAATGAAAAATACAAAGTAGCTCTATTTTGACATCATTACATGGTATGTAGCAAAACTGCACTATGTGTCTGAAGCTGAAGAATTGCAGAAATTAGAAGAGTGTAGACCCTGCATGAGGGTTTCAGAATCCAGGGATGTGGTCCTAAAACACATTTTAACAACATTCTGTGATGCAGCCTCATAATGGCTGATTATCTAATGTTGCTTTTCATGGTTCCTCCGAATCTCTATTCACTTACCTGTGTGAGAGCTGGAGTAGTGAAGGGCAATGCCAATATACTGTGGATCGTGGATATTTCAGAGAGCCTGCCTTTATGTTCCATATTCTGATTATGGTAGAAGTTCAGTGGACATACCTGATGGGCTAGTTAAGATTTGTCTCCAAGTCTACACTTTATAGATGCTGTGACAAAGTAAAATACTGGCAGCTCAGTTAGCTAGAATTTTGTAAATAATTCTGTCATTTGTGAATATTAATATGATTTATATAGAAATGTAACAGAAGGAGATACTACCAGCCCAGCTATCTAGAATTTTGTATGTGGTTATGTGTCATTTGTGAATGCCAATATGCTTCATGTAAGATGGTTGTGCCACAACTGTGTTAGAACTGTATGTTATGTACTGAAATAAAATGTAACCACAGCATGCCCAGCTGGCTTAGAACAGAAATGTATATAAACTATTGTCATTGTGTGAATGCATATATTTTTAACAGTGGAAACTAGAACATGGAGGCTTAACTTGCAAAACTTCAAGAAAATAGTTGAAATTAAATTGTTTTACGATTGTGCTATAAACATTATCTTTCAGTTTAAATCAACAGGAGACAGGATGTCTACACTAGGGGGCTCTCTGTGTTATTTTGTAAGTGTTTTATTTATTTTTTGCCTTCGAGCAGGTGCAAACATCTGAAGGCTATGGATTTTCACATAGAGAAATGAAATGTGGGTAGTTTCTGACAATGTGGGTTTAGCTTGGGAACTAAAGTCAGGTTACAAAAAGTTATGTCACCTAAGCTAACCCAGCAGTAATATTTGATATTAATTTAAGAACTCTCTGAGAGAGAGAGAAAGAGGGCATTTTGTATTTTGTCTTTGACCTGGAAACATCCACTCCTCATCACCATCTGCACTTGCCTTGCTCTGTAAGTAAGTTTTTTAGGACATGGTAACTCATTTAGATATGGTAAAGATTAGTTTAGATGTTTTCTGTATTTATTTGAGACTGTCCTGCATTGTTGTTTTAAAAACTTCCTGTGATTTTGAACTTTGAAGTTACTGTGTTGGTTTTACTGAATATTGTCTTGTTTTTTTATTCTTTATTATTAAATATATTTTAACCTATCTTTGTGGATGATATTTGTGAGACATATTTAAACTCTTAGAGAACTTGCATATGTATTTTGTGACACTGTACAAGCCACTCCTAAATAGCCTTGAATGTCTTGGTCAGACTACCATTTGGATTAATATTAACACTACACAGTAGGATTGGACACCCTTTGTAAGGGCCTTGTAGTAGCTGATAAGTAGGGGTTGGTGGCAGTGGAAACTACCTTATAGTCTGGGCAAAAGGGGGCATAGCTAGTAAACCTGTGCCGGCTTTCCCCAGATGTGTGTGTGTGTGTGTGTGTGTGTGTGTGTGTGTGTGTGTGTGTGTGTGTGTGTGTGTGTGTGTTCATATATAAATCAAATCTCAAAGTGTGTATATGTCAGCTACTTGGGCAGGGACACGAAGCACTGGTTGGACAGAGAGTGTGTTGGAGGTCTTGGCTTAGCCTTTCAGCTGAGATCTTGACCCTATAGCTATACCAGTGGGGAGTTGTATTGGGGGATCTGGAGAAAGAGGGAGAAACCAGCCCCTGACTGACTGAGATCTCTGTGTGTTCTTAAGGGAAATTGCACTTTACTGTGTGTGTACTTATCATCCTCCCAGTGTGCTTGCCCCCTAGCTGTTGCCAGTGGTGAGGATAGAGGCTCCTTGATTACTGGGCCAGTACGGTGGTGTCACAGGTGCAATGTTCCAACTCTGTTACTTTTGTTGCTCCTGCTGCAGTATTTTAATTTTTGCTGCAGTGGGATTGGGAACAGCTTCATCCAACTGTCAAGGAAGGCAGACCAGGAAAAGCCACTTATTTCATCCCTCCATCTGGCTAGCACCATGGCACAAGGGTCTTTTACATGAACACAGGTTATCAAATCAAATAGGTAGGCAGATATGGCTGAGAGTTCATCCCTTTGAGGTTCCAGAAAAGTGTTTTACACTGTAGGATTCCAGTGATGCTGTAATTTAGTGACCGCAGGGAGGAGAGTGCATATATTTCATTAGGGTTCAGTACGTAGTCAAAAGAATTATCAAAGCAATTTACCTTCCTGGTGGAATGGGTTCCCATCTGGTAAGAAACAGTTATAAAAATGCAAGTAGATGACAACAGGCTGAGAGATAGAAATAAAAGGGGAAGTCAAACCCACAATAAGACACTATATTGCTCAGTTGGAAAGCATGTCAGATGCTGTACCTGTAATGGAAAGTAAAACACTCAGATATGATTGTGCTTCATTTTATATGGAAATTAGTCTAGGTTTAGGAAATTGACACCAAAATCTAAAGCCAGCTGCAGAAGGAAAGACGAGACAAGCATATCCTAAAGGTGGTGTAGATGGTGAGGATTTTGTAGAAAACAGAAGAGCTGTAAGGCAAGAAGTCTTCAAAATTTGATAGGTCATATGTATGAAACTAAATATTTTTTATGGCTTAAGTTCCTCCCATTCATGTGTATTATAGGTAAGACATATCTAAACAGTATCATTATAGGAATATTATCTGTAACCATCTGCTATTCTATTTGCCTGCAGCAAGGTAGGAAAAAAAATGATGGTGCCATGACAGCCTGCTATCAAAAAAAAAAAAAAAAATGATTGTGTCATAAATGGAGAAAATAAATAAAGCAAACAAAATATAGGACATATTAATTTATCAGTAAACACTGTAGCATATCCCAGGGGATGGAAACTGTGCGCATGCTCAAACTAAAATGAGATACAGGTAAATATGACCGTAACATTTTTTGCATCCAGATCACACAAGCTCCAGTCTCCAGACTTCTCCATTCATTCTCCTACCGGTTTCCATGTTTAATGTCTAATAAAGTCTGCATTCGCTCAGGCTGAGGTATCCTGGCTTTAACATTGCATTCTGTCAGCTGGGGCAGCAAGAATGTCTAATCCTCCCCCTGAAAAAAAGGAAAAGCATTCACTGTCTTTCACACTAATGATGGGGTACCAGTGTAGTTAAATATCTATAGCAAAGAGAGCATCCTCCAGTTTTTAGTTTTTTTCTAAATGAAATTAAAAAAGGTCATTGTATTGTTTGGGACCATGGATGAAACCTATACTTGATTGTGATGGCCATTATATGTTTCTCTTTGTTATAAATGGAACTATCCAGCACAGAACAAATTAGGAAGTGATGTGCTAACCAATATTAATCATATCTGTTGTTCATTTCACCCTAAGAAGAGTAGTGCTGTATTAGTCTATCCATCTTGCTTTGAATGTGTATCCTCCTTTATTTAATGTACACATCAAGTCTGAAGTATGTTTGGAAGCTGGCAGTCAGTCACCACCCCCCACCATGAAATGCCACTACTTACTACAATGCAAATGAGTGAATGTCCAGTACTGATGACGTACTCCTTCATTAGTGTTTGTGCATGATAATGAGAAGTTATGTCTGCAATCTGCATACATCCAGGGATGGAGGAGATAGCGTGGGTGGTAGATATGCAAATGAGATGGGAATCCTATTTCCATTGGTGGAGGGAATGCCCTTACATAAAACATACCTTTCCTCCCATCCTACACCTATATTTGTATATTTATCCTCATGGGAGTCCCTAGATTAGCGGTGTAGTATTTTTGTTTTTCCATGAACTTGGAGCATAATTAAAAGCAATGGCAGATTCAGAATACATGTGGATGGTGGGAGGAGATCTACTGCTGAACAGTCAGGAACACCAGTAGGCATTTTGCATAGTCCCACTCCTTAGTGCACTCATATTTGCCATTTTCTTTTCATATTATGCATATTTGGAAATGTGCACTTGAGGCTGTGAACCCAGAATTGCAGACAGTAAATTTCATGCAGTCACAACAGGCATTAAAGCAGAACCTAATAGCAGACACTAACTTCACCCCATGGTAATGATAGTCACTTGTGTACCTTTCTCCCCTGCCCCCCCCCCCCCATCTGAATTTTTCTTTTTTATGCTTTGTTTTACATCCCTTCAACATACCCTAACTGGCCAAGACTGCAGGGATCTAAATCAAGTAAACTTGGGTCTGTGGGCCACGGAGTACTCCAAGATGCATTGTACAGCTTTTTTCTTACCTATGAGCCAATGATAGCCTGAGCGCTCATAACTAAAGTAAGAAATTAAGTCTTATTTTCTTTCAAAAAAAGTAAGTTATGACCAAAGCCTAATGTTCAAAGCTGATAAAACAGTATTTCCCAATAAACTGAGAAGACAAATGCTTGCATGGATACATAAATAATAAATGGATAGAGCAACCTCCCTGCCCCCTTAAAAAAGATAATCACTTTCTAGGCATCCCTCTAATGTTTAATTGGGATTGAAAGAATGGGTGCATAAAATTATCAGTGGCACCTTTAAATCCTAATGCACTTTTTTAAACGTTTTTCTCAGTATACTAACTCTGTGTCATAACTCTACTCCTGTTTCTCTGCAGCATTGCTAAGAGATGTGATGACACCATTAGAGCCATGGCAACAGTCCAGAATTGATTCTAACATACAGTGGATATAAAAAGTTTACACACCCCTGTTAATATGCTAGGTTTTTGTGATATAAAAATGAGACCACAATAAATCATTTCAAAACTTTTCCCATCTTTAATGTGACCTATGACCTGTACAATTCAATTGAAAAACAAACAAATATGTTAGGAGAAAAAATATAAAAAATACAAAATGTACAATACACTGGTTGCATAAGTGTGCACACCCTTAAACGAATACTTTGTTGTGTGTGCACACCCTTAAACTAATACTTTGTTGAAGCACCTTTTGATTTAATTACAGCATTCAGTCTTCTTGGGTAGAAGTCTATCAGCATGGCACATCTTGACTTGGCAATATTTGCCCACTCTTCCTTGCAAAAGTGCTCAAAATCTGTCAGTTTGTGAGGCCATCTCTTGTGCACAGCCCTCTTCAGGTCACCCCACAGATTTTCTATTGGATTTAGGTCTGGATTCTGGTTGGGCCATTACAAAACTTTAATTTTCTTCTGGTGAAGCCATTCTTTTGTTGATTTGGATGTATGCTTGGGGTCATTGTCATGTAGAAAGGTGAAATTCCTCTTCATCTTCAGCTTTCTAGCTGACCCCTGAAGGGTTTGGGCCAAAAGTGACTGGTATTTGGAACTATTCATAATTCCCTCTACCTTGACTAAAGCCCCAGTTCCAGCTGAAGAAAAGCAACCCCAAAGCATGATACTGCCGCCACCATGCTTCACCGTAGGGATGGTGTTCTTTTGGTGATGCAAAGTGTTGTTTTTGCTCCAAATGTACCTTTTGGAATTGTGGCCAAAAAGTTCAATCTTAGTCTCATCAGACCATAACACATTTTTCCACATACTTTTGGGAGACTTGATGTATTGTTTTGCAAGCTTTACCTTGGCCTGGATGTTTTTATGTGTAAGAAAAGGCTTCCATCTTGCAGCCCTACCCCATACTCCAGACATATGGAAAATATGGGAGATTGTTGTCACATGTAGTACACAACCAGTACTTGCCAGAAATTCCTGCAGCTCCTTCAGTTTTGCCATAGGTCTCTTGGCAGCCTCCCTGACCAGTTTTCATCTTGTCTTTTCATCAATTTTGGAGGGATGTCCAGTTCTTTGCAACGTCACTGTTGTCCCATATTTTCACCACTTTTTGATGACTGTCTTCACTGTGTTCCATGGTATAGCCAATGCTGTGGAAATTTTTTTGTATACTTCTCCTGACTGATACCTTTCAACAATGAGATCCCTTTGATGCTTTGTAAGCTCTCTGCGAACCATGGCTTTTGCTGTAGCAGGCAACTGAGTAAATGTCGGGAAAATCCTACTAGGACAGCTGAACTTTATTTGGAGTTTATCAGAGTCTCTTTAATTGATGGCAGGTGTGTACCCAAGAAGAGTGAATGTTGTAATTAATATAAAGGTCCTTCAACAAAGTATTAGTTTAAGGGTGTGCATACACAACAAAGTATTAGTTTAAGGGTGTGCACACTTATGCAACCAGCATATTTTACACTTTTTATTTTTTATATTTTCCCTTAACAGATTTGTTTGATTTTAAATTTAATTGAACAGGTTATAGGTCACATTAAAGGTAGGAAAAGTTTTGAAATGATTTATTTTGGTTTAATTTTTTTATATCACAAAAACCTGGCATTTTAACAGGGGTGTGAAAACTTTTTATATCCACTATAAGTGAGTTGCAAAAGTCAATAGCACAATAAAAAGTCATACTATGGTGGTTGGAGGAAAAACAAGAGCAACTGCCAACAGACATTACCGAGGATCATACCTCTTAACTATTCTTTGATTTTTGCATAATATCCCTGATGTGCCTAATATTTTTCTCCTGTCCCTTAGAAAATTTTTGATTTTTGTAGTAAATCTTTGCGGTTTATAGTCATTAGTGTTTCATACTTGTTGTTGTATAGAAAATGCTAGTTGATTCAATACCTGTTTTCTATTGACTTTTTATGGAATACAAGATCATAGAGTTGGATGAGGAAAACCACACTCTAAGAACATAGTAGAGCAGAAGGCATGGTCCATAAGCCTACCCATGCTTCTACAGCGTAGTTGTCATCCACATGAATAAGTTGCATGTTTTCCGATTACTTAATCCTGCCCTAACCCCACCCCCTGGTGGACATATGATCAGCTGCAGCATTGCTGGGGCAACCAATGCTTTACATTACCATAGGTGAATTGTCCTCCACCTGCAGAAACAAAGGCTTTCATCACTGGATTCAGTAGCTAAAGATCACATCCTTCCCCATAGTAGCTTCTGGTCTCTGTGCTACAGATCTCTGCCCTATCCTTGAATTAACAGGCAGGACTGCTGAGAAACATTACATCCTTACAGTGGATGTAACTAATTTATCACTGTTTCTGCATTTTCTGTGTGTTTCTACCAAAAAACAAAAAAACAATCCTTGATTTCCCACCTCTCCTCGACTAGTTTAGACCAGTTTACAGGCATTGCTGTATTCTGGGCTGTGGTGTAGTCCCTGTGTTGTCCATTACCTTACTTGGATAGAAGGAAGTTTCTTTGCTCACCAGTGGGAGTGGGGAGCCTTGAGCAGCCTACCTGTCCCTGTAGGAAGTGACCTCAGCACAAGAAGCTGTAGTAATTGGTTGTTTTGGACCATTTCTAGCTCTTTTGTAGTTCACTGTTTAAAATCCGCGTTTGCACGGCTTTGCGTGGTTGTGCACATAGCGCAGCGCCGGTTAAACAAGATTAAACTTTTTCTGGCTCCGCCAAGTCTGCTCTTCAAATTTTCCCTTAAGGAAGCTCTACTCTTAGTAAAACCAGACTACTCACTGTATTATAAGCCTAGCACTTGTTCTCAATACTTCTCTACTAAGTAAGCACTCTCGTACTAAGTAAAGCACTACATCTACCTACCACCCCTGTGAATATCCACTTCCCTTAAAGGTACAGCACTCCCTTATACTGTTCTAGCATGTCGAGTGGTAGATTACTGGCGTCGTCTCCAATTCAGCTGGTCAATCTGGGTATCTTGAGACAATGCTACAATTGTCTCATGTACACAGACAACCCTCTCCTCCTCCCAACAAACACAAATACATGTGAGAGATGCAACTATATAGCCAAACTGGAGGCTGAACTCTCTCAACTCAGGGCTGGCATGACCAGACAGGAGGAGATGGCAACCACACACACACAACAATCCCAGTCCCACATAGACCTACCACAACTGCAAACCAAACACATAAAAACACAAAGACATACTCGGAGGCTCTAATAAAAACTTACCAAAACAACAGAGGCTCCCAAAGCAGACATCCAAAAATCCACCACCTCAAAACAAAACACATGCAACACATACTTCAATAAATCAGTGTGTCAACCAATCACAGCCCTTAAGGCCAAACACCTTGCCTGATACACTAGTAATAGGTGACTCTATAGTCAGACACACTGATGTCCCGCTGACCAGGCTGAACAAGGAGAAGGTGACTGTGAGCTGTCTATCGGGAGCTAGGATCCGCCACATAACACACGCACTCAAGTCACTCCAAAGCAAGTACAAATATGACTCCGTCATTGTCCATGCTGGTGTGAATGACCTGAGACGTACCTCCCTGGACTACATGAAAAGAGACATAGAGGAGCTCTCCGATTATGTAGCCCAGGCTGGTATGACCCTGACCCTGAGCAGCATCTTGACCTCACCAAGAATGATATCACAATACAAAGACAAGATGATCAGCTTTAACAATTGGCTCAAGTACTGGTGTCATTCTAAGGGGATCCAATGTCTGTCTGCCTGGGATGACATGACCATAGTTCCGCTGTGGCGACCCCTAACTGGGAAAAGCCGAAAGACACAACATTTTGTGACTTCAATCCTTAGATCATCCCGATAATTTGCCAGAAAAACCAGAAACACAAAGAGGAACAGGCCAAAAATATGAGGGAAAAATCTGGATATTCTGTGAAAATCTGGGGAGTTGAGAGGTATGGGAATGAAACCTTCTGTTGTCATCAAGCTACCCAGTCAGTATTTTACTATTCCACGTGTAACTGTTAGTTTGAGTATGTTAAAGAAACTCTTACAGTTTTGCTGATGAAATCAAAGTTTTGCTGACAGCTTTCTGATTGCACTTTGTGATCCCACATTGCTGCATGCTGCACTGTTACTGAAATGTTACCATGTGACCTGCATGAACATATGAATTATTGCCTGTGCAAGCATACAAACAATACTGTGACTCAGCATGTCCTCCACTTTAGGACTGTACAGATGATTGTCTCAGATTTCAGTGTGTCATCTAGTGTACTGCTCCTGTATTTGCATATTATGACTTCCTCGGTCATGTGGATTGATTCTCATGAAAACCATTTCAGTATATTAGGCTGCTGAGATGACACAACTTGAAAATTTAAACTCTACTCCATTTTTTACATGTAACAAAGTAGTTTTTTTTTTTTACATATAACACAGTAGTTTTATTTAGTGCCAGGAATAAGTCACTGGATTCACTCTGTGCCTGGAATGAGTTAGTAATGAAAAGTTAGACACAGGCAAAGGTTTCTTCATACTTAATGAACTGAATGAACATTTAGTGATGATGTTACACTCATCCCTGGTGACTAGCGTTCATTTATTAAATGCACTAATTTTGCACATCTTACCAGTTTATTGACTTTTTACACTGGTGCATCTGTTGTGTTCATGAGCTCAGTAAAGAAATTGTGCAAAGATTCTCAAACATGTCAGCAGCATTTACTAACAATGTCTGATTTGCACTTCACTTTGGGTATTGAACATCTTGTACTAGCACAGCAATTAAGTTTATTAAATTCTTTCACTTGAAAAACAGTTTTCTGACTTTAGACTTACATAGATGAAAAAGTATTAGCTTGGACACGTTTCTGGCCCTTTCTTTTAAGAAATAGACTTGGCTTTTTATAGTGCTGGTAAACAGATCTTTGAACAAGATGGGATGGCATTTGTTAAGCTGAAAAGTGCTCAGTTCTAACTGTGTTAGTATTCTTACACGCCATGTTCTTTAAAGTATGTTTTTCATTATGGTTTACTTTCAAACATTACTTTGTTCATTATTAAAAGGCTTTTGCTTAATGTTATTCTTATACTTCCATGATACTGCTGTGACATCATGCTTTGTTGTGAGGCAGTGTAAGTTTAGTTTTGATTTACTTCATAAAGACCACACAGCAATCGAGAGTTAGTGATTGAGTAAACATAACTTCCAGTATGATGGCACTAACTGACTTCCCATACCTTTTAGTAAGATGACAGTGACTGCCTGAGTATGTCACGCGACATCCTGCATATACTAACTTTATGGGAATGTTAAACGCACACTACTCTGTACATTAAATAATCTATTTGTTACTTTCATAAATTGTGCTGGGGGATTGTAATGCTCTCCTGTGCCTTTGGCCAAGATTGTCTAAGGAGACAAAGAAAGCATTTGCTGCTTTATTATTTCACTGTGTGAAACAAATCTTTATAAGGAACAAAAAAGGATCCAGCCACCTTCAAATGGTCTTGGTACCTTAGCCGTAGACCAGTGGAAATGGTAACCAGGAGGGCCTAAGCTTGGATTGCACTTAATGCATGCATTTCTCCAGTGCTAACCATCTGGATGTGTACTTGACAAATGCTCATTCGGCTTCACTTTGGCATGCCAATCTATCTGAGCGTTGGCAATGGGAAACCATTGTAGGGCCTGCTCCTTTCTCTCCTTTCTTTGTCCTGTTTCTTACATGAATTGTTTGGTTTGTCAGATGTGGAAATTCTATCTCCTTTTTCATTATTATCTTAATGAGAAACACCTACATTTGATAGCTAAACAGAATAATGGGTAGAAATAGATGCAAATCAGCTCACGTAGCTGACTTAATGATTGTAAATGTGCAAAGAGTTGTACTTACTATATACAATGTACAGGGTTAACCATGTTGCGGGGTCTTATAAACCTGTCCTGAATGAGTGCACGGTCATTAAAAGATAAGTGTCATCTCCTTCATTTCATGAGGGAGAGTTTTTACAGTGACTGACACTGGAACAAAAACTGACAAGTAAGCATAGTAAACTTTCATGTGAGACACACAATAAATTTTGTAAGCATTACATTTTTTTCTAAATACTCTTTACTGTTAATTTTCAGCAATGAGCAAAACAAATAAAACATTTACAAGAACAAAGCATAACAGCTACGACATCACAACTATATAAATAAAAGAAACCTCTACACCTACACTGTAGAAGCAAACACTACCTAGAAAAACTATATACAAATATGTACACATAAAACTTTTAAATTCAAGAAAGCAGCTCAACCGAAATGACCAGTTTAGATTACATTTTACTACTGAGCAATACAACTGTAAAAATTGTGAAAAAAAAGACTTTGAAAACTAATTCTTGAAAGTATATTTATTTCACAACTTGTAAAAAGGCAATGACCCACATCATGATAGGAGTTCCTCATGTTATCTGTGAAATTGTTGTCTCACCGTCATTACTAACCCATGCTAGGCATGAATGAACTTCAGAGTAGTTATGTACTCTGAGGGCAGTCACTAGTGTCCAGTTGTACAGATCACTTATTTTCAGCTCATAAGAAAATGGCACCTGTTTTGTTACTTTAGTGCAGTTTGTGCCATGTAGCATGCTCAGTTGAGAGCCACATGGGGTGTGATTCATGGCCCCAAGAATTTAGTAGATAATTTAATTACACATCATCTGCTATTATGCTATTTAATAGCTTTGTTCTCTGCTGTACAGGACATTAGCACAGCATGTAACTCAGTTTTCATGTTTTCAAGTTATCATGAAAAAAGAAAAAGAGGTTTTAACTCCCAAATTTTCATTAAAAGGTATTACTTCACAGTACCTCATTAAACATGAAGCCTCTAAGTTGACGGTGCAGAAAATGATTCTTCCATTCCAAGGTGTGACTTTCCCCTCAACAACTTAAATCAGGGAGTATAAAATTTAACACTGGTTGCTTAATAAACTTGTTCATGCTCTGTATATTCTTTTTAGTCTTCAACTGTAGGTTTATTTATTTACAAAACTGATTTTTTTTGAAAGACCTTGGCTTCAAGTGCAAGGGAAAAATGGAATATATATGGAGTTCTGGAGTAGATGATACTGTGACACCATTCTGGCACATAACAGTAATATTTATGAACACTTTTTAACTATATTTTAAAGTGTGCATCATTTCAAATTGTGAACTGTTTTATGGTTGGCTATTTATATGCAGAATTTATGCACTGAAGTATAAAGCTAGCTTCTCTGACTGTTCACTGCATGCATAGTTTATGCAACTTTTTCATATGGCATGTTTTACTTTACACAAAGGATGGATCTAATATCCACTTCTAATTACTAATGCTGTGTTGGTGATAGCAAGGGAAGCCTAAGAAGGCTGTGACATACTTCATATGACATAGTGTTGTAAAAATCGATCATTCTGGGAGCCTATGGACTTATTTATTTCAGACAGCAGGAACATGTCTTACAGTGGGTTTGGAAATTAGTAATAGTTATTCCATTGTATAAAAGGGGATGTGCACTAGCCAGTAAACACTGCAATTTCATATTTCTTCAGTGTAATTTTTAAAAACCTTTTTGAGCATATAGTTTTAATAAAATTCTTTTTTCTCCAGTTCATCAGTCTTCTTTGTCACAAGCCAACAACTACGATTCTATAATAAAAATGAGAGTAGTAGGTAAATCTGAAACATAATGTGCTCTGGGTATATGAGTGTGTGTCTGTGCTTGAGGAGGTGTATTTCATCACAACCAATTATTTTTTGATTTGTCCAATCCCATCCCAACTGCAAGTGAAGGTAAATCAAAACATATCAGGCAGGGTTTTGTCTAAGTTACCTGACCTTAACGCACAAACTGATATGATGATTTAGCTAGTCACCTTCCCTCCAATAATGATTAAAGCACAGCTATGAGCAGTAACAAATGTATTTTTGAGTGTGTGGTCCTTTTATGTAGTTTCAACACTTCTAAATCATAGTATTTCAGTAATCATTGTCTGGGTTATACTGAAATTTAGTCATGTTTGCATGACTTGTATCATGAGAGAAAAGTCCAAGTGCAAAGAAACATGTGAAATAAGAAATTCTCACCTTAAATATACCCTGACCAGGTAAAATATAAAATAACAATTTTGCAGTGGTGAATGATTGCATTTGGTTAGGAATACTGTATCGGGTAGATTATAAGTGATGTATAATGTTTGCAACAGGGAGTGTGTCAGTATGGTTTGTGATGTAAAATGCTTGTAACTAGGATTGTGTCAGTGTGGCTTGTTTTCATTTATATAAATTTATGATTGCTTATATCATAAGTGATAGTTTAATAAAAAAATCTCAAAAAATCTAACCTCAAAAACCTCAAAAAATCTAGATCCCTCAGAACCACAAGGGCGGGAGACTTAAACCTCGACACGGTTATAAATAGAACGTGCTGGAGGGACAGATTCATCACCCAGAGACTCCCTATGCTGTGGAACAAAATCCCGGTACATGTGAGGCAGAGCACCTCGATGGCCTTGTTCAAGAGGAATCTTGACCAATGGGTGGGAGATCGCAGATATACCCCAGGGATTACTTCAGTGTCACTGCTTGACAGAGGCACAGCAAAAAAATAGGCATAGTTTTTATTCAAACTAAAGGGGTGGCGAAAGCCACATAACTATGGGCTGGGCTTATAAATGCCCTTGGGCAGATAGCCTAGTATGAACCTATGAACCTATGAACCTATAATAAAGATGTTTCTTGTTTAAGAAAGAAGCAAGAATTTAATAATTTATGTAATGTCACTTAGGTTATATGATATATAGCAATATATGTGAAGTATAATGTCTGTTAATGTTAATTTGTTAATACAGTTTGATTACTTTTGTGTAAATGTAAATTTGCCTATGTCACAAGTGATAATTCAATAAAGGTTTTTTTAAAAAAAGGAATACTGTGCTGTTCAGTAATAACATATTAAAGTTTGAAGTATTACAGTGTAAATCACTGCTTGTACTGTACAATACTATAACAGTGATTCAACTACAAATACCCAAATCCCATGCACAAACCACTTCTGTCTTGCAGCCAGTGTTTTAGACATCTTTTAACTTAAAGGGCTGGTCACTCATGCTCAAACTCAGCTTCGTATTAGGGGGTTAGGTGTGACAGCTAATGCACCTCACTGGATCAGTAGTGAGATCAAGCAAGGTAAGAATGGCAGCCAATGGGAGGGAGTGGGGGAGGGAGGACTGTATATGAGGGTTTCATGCAGTGATTGGGGGGCTTATGCTTAGAGAGCTGGAATGCAAGTTAGATTTAGGAAGTGGGGGAGTTTAGGTTTAGAGTTGGGGAGTGGGAACAGAGTTTATTGTTAGAGAGTGATTGGGATTTTAGGTTTAGGGAATGAGATGGGAAATATAGGTTTAGGGAGTTGGAAGGGAGTTGAAGGTTACAATGTTACAATGTTATTTGAGGAAACTACATTATTGGCTATTCAAGAGTTTGCAAGTATTAAAATCTACACTTTACACATTCTCTTTAAGTCCTTTATCTATCATCTTCTTGCATATCTGCAGACTTGCTGCTTTTCTGTGTACAGATAAAGCAATCCATAGTCTAGCAACCCTATGTAAAAACAACAAGTTGCAGAGCATAATCCTTAATGAAGATAATGCCACTGACTGAGAACTATTGCTAGTTCCCATATGGTAATTAATGAACTCCATGCCCTATATACCAGCTAATTCCTCACTGTTGTAACATTTAAACAAAATTATTAAATCCCTTGTTAATAACCTATAGCCAATCAAAAACAAATTCAAAGATTTTATCCTTTCATTATAACAGAGATGCTTCACCATGGTAATCTGTCTTGTCAAACAAATTGTGTAGCTTTTCCAATTTTATATTTGTATTTGATTGTAAATACAAAAAGTAGCACAATATTTAATCAATGATCTTACAGCAGTTGTATAAATTGGAATCAAATCCCTAATGCCTCTGCACAAGATGCACCTTAATATATTTCTAATCACCCCATAGACCTTTTTTAGGACATTCTTCAGATGTTCTTCAAACATTTAAGCCATCATCGACTAGAATGCCTAAATCTTATTAATTAATATATTTCTAATCACCCCATATACGTTTTTGAGGACATTCTTCAGATGTTCTTCAAACATTTAAGCCATCATCGACTAGAATACCTAAATCTTCGACAAAGATACCCGATGTTAAGATAGAGTTTTGTAAAGCATGTGGATATTTCTTATTGTTCCTTCCAAAGTGTAAAACCTTGCACTTTTGCCTTGAGATTCATGTTGTTAATGACATTCACTCTTTGGCTAGATTTGCACCCCTAAATCCTTGGGCACTGGAACAGAGCAGGGTACTAAACCTTCCCCAAATGGCACTCTTCCTGCAGGAACTTGAAGTGACTTTTCCCCTTGGAATAGCTAAGCTCATCTTCGCCAATTCACTGTGACCACCTCTGACTGGCTCTTGTAGCACTCATGTCACTATTCCAAGTTGTGACATCTAGGGCACAGTCAGGGCTCCATCCTTTATGCCAAAGTGCTGGCCAGTTTCCCTATTTTACATGATAAACATTCCATCAGTTAGTTTTTGTGGAGAGGCGCTTGCATGTTTAGAAGGGATTGTTTTACTATTTTCAATTAATAAGAACATTTTTATTTTCATCTTTTTACTTGTAACCCAGCTATGTAAACTCAGCAACCCAGCAGTACGGCATGTTTAAATTACTTTGTTTGAGTTAGAAACACTTAAAAGTGAAGACAGAAAAACTCAAACCCCAGGAATGCTAGAATAAGCTCTTTAAAAGACTATTGTCATAACCATCCATGTTAACCTAGGAGATCATTTTCACTAATAACAGTTATAATATATTTAAATCCATTAATTTGAAAACCTGTTTGTGTCACTCTGTGTTATATGGTGCACTAATTATGGCCCTGTTATATAGCAAAGTCAGCAAATATCAGAGCAGCTTTGAATTGCTGCTTATTTGTTGAGTGCTTTGGAAAAAATATCTATGCAATATTCTGCAGAGAGAAAGTACCATTTTATTTTCTAGCAGAGATAAGTTAGGAAACTCCCAAGATTAAGAATAAATGTGTCTACTACAAGAGCTGCTTCAACGAGAGAAATGTGACATGTTAAACTATAATGAAGCAAATTGTGTGGAACAGTCATCACAGTATTTATAGTTGTATGAAACTGGTGATCGTGAAAACTCTAGCATCTAACATGTCAAACGCTGCCTAGATGTAAAAATAAAGAATGCAGCTGCAAATGCAATCTCTATTTGTATAACTAATGTGATATTGCAGCAGTGAATAAGGCGCCAGTTGTTTCTAGCCCTCTTTATCATTCTTCATTCAGTAATTATGGGGCATAAATGTGTATGTAATTTTAATAATTTAATTGCAATTGGAGAAGTCTCACTCTTTGATTAGTTTAGCATTTAAGAGTGTATGCGATTATAGCCTGAAAGGCAGATTTATGGCGTGATTACAGTCTTATAGATCATACAATTTATTATTCCCAAACCAATCAATTTCTGGACCTGGTTGCTACAACTTTATTTTATACATTTCATTCATCTATTGAACCAGATATGTCTCTTTTTATGGCCTGGTACTCAAGTGCATAACTGTAATGATGGTACATTTACTCTGACCAGAACTAAATGAGGGTAGTTTGTGAAGATGAGACATGCTGTAATATGCTTCTGATTAGGGCATTATGCAGATATTAAGTAGTGAAAACCTTGCTGGCACATGGGGTTCTAATAATTGGTAATTAATCTTAAGCCTATCTTATTTACTTTAACCAATGCTGATCTAAGCAAGGAAGAAAACCTGAGTGCAGTAAGCATGTTTTTTAATAATACGTATTTAATGAAAAGCAACACACCTACTACTTTTAAACTATGTAAACCAAAGAAATGATAGCCTCATCAGAAAAAAATACTTGACAAATCTGGCAGTGGTATCTTTTCCACCTCAGTGCTTAGTGCTGAGTATTATTCATTCTTTTCCAAATTATTTTCTTTTCTTATAAGTATTATATTAGTTGTTCTGCCTTCCTGCCTAATGGCATCACTCTAATCTCCCCATGGTTCTTGCTTATGGTTCATTTTCTCTGTTTCAGCCTGATCTTTGATTCTCTGATTAGCTTAAACCCTACAATGACGTAAGGGTCAGCAGTAATTGTAGTACATGCATTCTATTAACTGATTTTGCCAATCTACTCACTGCTGCAGGAACATGCACTAATAAATGCTTGTGTCATCATGTCACGTGTCACTAGTACCTGTTTATTATTTAAGTAACTTCCTTAGATAGGCATGCTTCATTGGGTGTACGAAGTGTGTGTTGGAGAGTAGAATACATGTCAAGGGTAATATTGAGAAGCAATAACAGCAGTATTCACTCCATCAGTAGACAGGATTTATCTGTTTTTGGTATGCTAGACAGCATAACTCTGACTATTATGATAGAACCTGAGATATGTGGCATTACTCTAAGAATCAAACAGAATAAACAAACCTCACACCATCACCGACTACAGTGAGAAACACACACACACATAAACAGAAAAGTGCACGCGCGCACACACACACACACACACACACACACACACACACACACACACACACACACACACACACACAAACACACATGCACACACTCACGCACACATGCACACACACGCACACATGCACACACACTCACAGAGAGACAGACCCACTCACAGACATACACACACAGACACACGCACACGCACACACACACACACACACACACACACACACACACACACACACACACACACACACTCACAGAGAGACAGACCCACGCACAGACACACACACACACACACACACACACACACACACACACACACACACACACACACACACACACATGCACAAGCATGCTGAGAGCTGACTCTGTGTTCATTTCAGAGCCACCAAATTTCGATTATCCCAAAATATTTAATAGGCACCTGTCCTCTATACACCCCGACAGTGACATAAATACATTTGTCATTAAGCTATGTGTAAGAGCAAGTATCAGGTCAGACAGGTTTGTTGTACATTCCTTGTAGATTTACAAAAATCTCTAAAGAGGTAGCATTTCTAGTCACTCCATAATCACAGCTGCTATATTTGTAGGGATGTACTTCGGAATATCAAAGTAGTGAAATTGTGAATGGCAAAACACCAATCGCAAATGAAAAAAACTCAGAATAATGAGGCGGCTTGGGGGCTCTTCCCCCATGTGAAAATATTAGTCTTGTTATAGACTTTGCTAACACCTCATTGTCACTTCTGTGTTTGTCAGCAAAGCTCACTCAGACTCTGCCACTGATTGCTGTTAGGGAAAGGTTACTTTGGTTTTGCTTTCTTGTATTTTGTATTGCTTCATTGCTGTCTTCTATTTTGTATCTTGTGGTTTATTTTATTTACATTGTTTTACTTGTATTCTGCTTTTAATTGCATATTTAATCTAAGAATGAGATCAAAGCTGTGTCTCTTATGAATCACACAGAAACTACATTTTCTAGTTATTGTCCCTTATGTTAACTGGGGATGCACAAGCCAGTGCATCTCTTTGTACCGGTCCCAAGCCCGGATAAATGGGGAGGGTTGCGTCAGGAAGGGCATCCGGCGTAAAACTTCTGCCAAAAATTACTGATGTGGAGAACTTTTCATAATTGCATACCGGATCGGTCGAGGCCTGGGTTAACAATGACCGCCACCAGTACTGTTAGCCAACAGGGTGTTGGCAGAAATTGGGCTACTGTTGGCCGAAGGAGAAGAGGAGGGCGAAGGCATGCCCGAACGCAGGAAGATAGGAGGAAGGTTAGGAGTGTAGCAGTGAGGATAGGAACTTTGAATGTTGGCAGTATGACTGGTATAGGGAGAGAGCTAGCTGATATGATGGAGAGAAGGAAGGTTGATATATTGTGTGTGCAAGAGACCAGATGGAAGGAAAGTAAGGCCAGGTGTTTAGGAAACGGGTTCAAATTGTTTTATCATGGTGTGGATGGCAGGAGAAATGGGGTAGGGGTTATACTAAAGGAACAATATGCCAAGAATGTTTTAGACGTGAAGAGAGTGTCTGACAGAGTGATGTTTATGAAGCTCGAAATTGATGGTGTAATGATGAATGTTGTTAGTGCATATGCTCCACAAGTTGGGTGTGCGATGGATGAGAAAGAGAAATTTTGGAGTGAGTTGGATGAAGTTGTGGTGAGTGTACCCAAGGGTGAGAGACTAATGACTGGAGCGGACTTTAATGGGCATGTTGGTGAAGTGAACAGAGGGGATGAGGAAGTGATGGGTAGGTATGGTATTAAGGAGAGGAATGCAGAAGGTCAGATGATTGTGGATTTTGCGAAAAGGATGGACATGGCTGTGGTGAATACGTATTTTAAGAAGCGGGAGGAGCATAGGGTGACTTACAAGAGTGGAGGAAGATGCTCACAGGTTGATTAGACTGTAAAGTGGTGGCAGGGGAAAGTGTAGTTAAGCAGCATAGAATGGTGGTATGTAGAATGACGTTGGTGATCAAGAAGAGGAGAAGGAGTGTGAAAGCTGTGCCAGGGATTAAATGGTGGAAGTTAAAAAAGGGTGATTGTGAAGTGGAGTTTAGGAAAGAGTTAAGACAGACACTGGGAGGCAGTGGAGAGTTATCGAATAGATGGGTAACTACAGCAGAACTAGTAAGGGTGACTGCTAGAAAGGTGCTTGGTGTGACATCTGGACAGAGGAAGGAGGACAAGGAGACCTGGTGGTGGAATGAGGAAGTACAGGAGAGTATACAGTGGAAGAGGCTGGCGAAGAAGAAGTGGGATTGTCAAAGAGATGAAGAAAGTAGACATGAGTATAAGGAGATGAGGCGCATGGCAAAGAGAGAGGTAGCAAAAGCTAAGGATAAGGCATATGGAGAGTTGTATGAGAGATTGGACACTAAAGGGGGAGAAAATGACCTGTACTGATTAGCTAGTCAGAGGGACAGAGCTGGGAAAGATGTGCAGCAAGTAAGGGTGATAAAGGATAGTGAGGGAAAGGTACTCAGAAGAGAGGAGAGTGTGTTGAGTAGATGGAAAGAGTATTTTGAGAGGCTGATGAATGAAGAGAATGAGAGAGAGAGAGAAGGTTGGATGATGTGGGGATAGTGAATCAGGAAGTGAAACAGGTTAGCAAGGAGGAAGTAAGGAAAGCTATGAAGAGGATGAAGAATGGAAAGGCTGTTGGCCCAGATGACTTACCAATGGAAGCATGGAGGTGCTTAGGAGAAATGGCAGTGGAATTTCTAACTAGACTGTTTAATGCAATTTTGGAAAGTCAGAGGATGCCTGAGGAGTGGAGAAAAAGTGTTTTGGTACCTATCTTTAAGAATAAGGGTGATGTGCAGAGCTGCAGTAACTACAGAGGGATAAAACTGATTAGTCACAGCTTGAAGTTATGGGAAAGAGTAGTGGAAGCGAGGTTAAGAAGGGAGGTGATGATTAGTGATCAGCAGTATGGTTTCATGCCAGGAAAGAGCACTACAGATGCAATGTTTGCTCTGAGAGTGTTGTTGGAGAAATACAGAGAAGGTCAGAAGGAGTTGCATTGTGTCTTTGTAGACTTGGAGAAAGCATATGACAGGGTGCCTAGAGAAGAGTTGTGGTATTGTATGAGGAAGTCAGGAGTGGCAGAGAAGTATGTAAGAGTGGTACAGGATATGTACAAGGGTAGTGTGACAGTGGTGAGGACTGCAGTGGGAGTGACAGATCCGTTTAAGGTGGAGGTGGGATTACATCAAGGATCAGCTCTGAGTCCTTTCTTATTTGCAGTGGTGATGGACAGGTTGACAGATGAGATCAGACAGGAGGCCCCATGGACTATGATGTTTGCAGATGACATTGTGATCTGTAGTGAGAGTAGGAATCAGGTTGAGGAGACTCTGGAGAGGTGGAGATATGCTCTAGAGAGCAGAGGAATGAAGGTCAGCAGGGCTAAGACAGAATATATGTGTGTAAATGAGAGGGAGGATAGAGGAATGGTGAGGATGCAGAGAGTAGAGTTGGCAAAGGTGGACGAGTTTAAGTACTTGGGATCAACATTTCGGAGTAATGGTGAATGTGGAAGAGAGGTGAAGAAGAGAGTACAGGCAGGGTGGAATGGGTGGAGAAGAGTGTCAGGAGTGATTTGTGACAGACGGGTACCAGTAAGAGTGAAAGGGAAGGTCTACAAGAGGGTAGTGAGACCAGTTATGTTATATGGGTTGGAGACAGTGGCATTGACAAAAAGGCAGGAGTCAGAGCTGGATGTGGCAGAGTTAAAGATGTTAAGATTTGCACTCGGTGTGACTAGGATGGATAGGATTAGGAATCAGTATATTAGAGGGTCAGCTCATGTTGGACAGTTTGGAGACAAAGCAAGAGAGACAAGATTGCGTTGGTTTGGACATGTGCTGAGGAGGGATGATGGGTATATTGGGAAAAAGATGCTAAGGATGGAGCTGCCAGGTAAGAGGACTAGAGGAAGGCCTAAGATAAGGTTTATGGACGTGGTGAGAGAGGACATGCAGGCGATTGGTGTGACAGAGCAAGATGCAGAGGATAGGAAGAAATGGAAAGAGATGATCCGCTGTGGCGACCCCTAACGGGAAAAGCCGAAAGAGAATGATGATGATGATGATGTTAATTTGACCACATATTTCCTTCCCTCTCCTCTTTTACTGTCTATTGTAAGCACAAAATTATCATTTTATGAAATCACTCCCTTTCAGCTATTTACATTTATTGGCCTTCCCACTATATTCCACAGAACCAGAATAAATAAATGCATACCTCCTTCCAATCTGTCTTGCTCTTGTAAAATTAGTGGCTCTCCACTTATATGCTAAAGTTAAGTTACCCCCTCCTTCATAGATAACTGTTTAGCGCACACTGCATTTCTTAGGATATTAACCCATTTTTTCCATCTTACATTTAAAATCTGCAACATCTACTCCAAGACCATCAGTTACTGGACAGCCCACATTCTGTCTCTGAGTAGTCATCTTGGGATTAGTGCTTCTGTTTTTCTCCTGGTAAGATAAGAAACATAAGAACATTATTTCCTGGAGACTGCTGATCACCAGAAAGCCTAATAATTGCTTCATAGGTGCCAGCTTGGAATTTATATTTCTCTCCTGTTGAGAGAAAGATAAGAGTGCATTAATTCCTAACTCTTTCTAATTGGGCAGTGAGTGTCTTGTTGGACCTTTTTGATTGGTCTGGTTGCTATTAAAGGCCTCTACCAGGAAAAGGTTACAACAAGCCTACAGACCCCTGCATCATGTGGGACAAGACTGTTGATCACCAAAGAGCCTGTGGCCTGCTTCCCATCTTGGGATTGGTGCCTTTGTTTTGCTTCTGATAAAAAAGAAACAAAGCATCATTGTATCCTAGCAGCATAAGGCTGTGTTGAAACCAGCACAGTAGTAGCCATGCAGTAGCCATTCAGTCAAATTCCCTTCTTTTCATCATTCTTGACAAAGTTGATTCTTTCTTTTCAGTAAGTACTGCTTGATTTGCTGCTGTCTACCTTAACTTCAGAATATCTCCCTAAATACTACATTCATAAATCATCAGGGTCTATTTATCAGTTTACCCTCAAGTGTTTGGCAGTGCCCTGTATAGACGCAACACCTTGAGTTGATATTTTTCTTTACAAAAGCACCCTTGACATATCACCAATACCTAGTTGCACACAGGTCAGCTAGTTTGTTGTGACAAACAATGCTTTCAGAGTTGCAAACCAGATACTCCTGACATTACTTTATATTGTTGCTCCAACCATCTGATCAATAAAAAGGACCATGGATACAAACTTTCCCACTATCTCCGTTACCAGCTTGGTGGATGTGGGCACCCTAAGACAATGTAAAAATTGCCTCTGGTTTACTGACAGCCAGTTAATTCTCAAACAAACTGAAAGGGTATGTGAGAGATGTATTTACACAATTTCACTGGAGGGAAAGCTCTAACATAAAACTACTCCTAATGTCACTTAGGTTGTCAGTAGCACACACACTGCACTCATCACACACACACATTACAAAACATACAAGATCCACATATGTTAAGGTGCTTAAATTTAATTTTCTTAAACACCAAAGGCCTTCTAGATGAAGTACACATAACAAACACCATCAGCAGCCACAAATGCACTCTTTCATAACAGTACCAATGTCAACCCATGCAGCCACATCTCATGGAGTCTCTACTTCTAAGCCAGTAAGGCAAGCCACCACACAGTCCAACATTCTGGTCTTTGGAAACTCCATTGTGAGAAACACTGTTGTCTCTTTCACCAGAAAGAGTAAAGAGAAAGTCACTGTCAGTTCTTTATCAAGGGTCGGGATCTACCATATTATCATTGGGCCAGAAGTATCAGAATGACTCAGTCACAGTTCATGTGGGTGTAAATGACCTGATATGTACCTCCTTAGAATATATGAAGAAAGAAATCATAGAGCTCTTGGAATATGTGTCCCAGGTTGGTAACAGCCTAGCATTGAGCAACATTTTACCTTCTCCAAGGATGATGCCACAATACTAACAGAAGATGATTGACTTTAATAGTTGTCTTAGTTTCTGGTGTCATCCAAAGGTAGTGCAGTATTTGTCATCATGGATAGAGATGGTCAACAAACCAAGCTGCTTTTCCAGTGAAGATCTGCACCTCTCCCCTGTAGGCTTTCGAATATTACCTAAAACATTGTCCTCCCCCATAGTGCCTTTTTAGGCAATGACAAATTGAAAGTACTTTTGACATAGCAAGTCAAAACCAAAAAAATCTAAAGGGGTTACTGCTCAATGCTAGGAGCCTAAACAAGAAACTCTACTCCCTACAAGATCACCTAATCCTACAGAATGCTGACATCTGTGCAGTCACTGAGACATGGTTTAAAGCCATGGAGAACACACCAGCAGTACAAAGCTATAATGCCTTCCACACATTTAGATCAACTACTGCAAAGAAATATAAAAAATAAATATACCTCAAAGCTGGCCAAACAGAACAATGCACTTGAGCTTCTCAGTGTTCAAATCACCATAACAAAATCCCATACAACTTCCTTGCAGGCTATAAGTCCCCTTCTGTGACCTAGGAAACCCATAATATATATTTAAACTGATTGGAAATACTCACCATCCAACCCAATAACCTATTCATGGGTGGCTTTAATTACTCCACCATTAAGTGGAAATCATATATGACACCAAACGTACAGGCACAGAGATTCCTGGATTTTGTAAACACAAACACCGTAGACCAAATATCAGTATACCAATGAGGGGCACAAATGTGCTCGATCTAGTCCTCACTAGACTACTGCACACCCTCTAGTCTTATATCTTCTCTGATAAGTTCAGACAACAAAATGGTCTCCTTTGAAATAAAAATAAATCCTTGAACACCAGCTAATACTGGATTATTCAGGAACTAATCTAAGGCTAACTTCCTACTATTAAATGATAACTTGGCAAAATGTCAAGCACCCATAAACCCTGAAAATGCTGCTGCCTACTCAAAACTGTTCACAGAATCCCTGTACAAGCATGTTAATAGCTGCATAGAGGCAGGTCTACCCACCAGAAAGAAGTACAGAACTAACTCAAAAAACAAGCCGCCCTGTTAAAATCATAAAACTAATCGGCTGTATAATAAAAGGAAGAAAATCATGGCAAAAATTATGAGGTGTAGCACCCAGCAGGATAAAAACACTTTTGTCAAACAAAACAAACAACTCAGAGGACAAATAAAGTCTACCAAAGACAAGTTTAAGGTAAATGTGGCCTACCAGACCATGGAAAATAACAAGACATTCTTAAGCTATGTCTGCAGCAAGAAAGACAATACATAATTGTGTGCAGAGCTCATTGTTAATGGAGCCACCTATACTGAGTCAGATGATATAGTAAACCTACTGGCTGACAAATTCAGCTCCAACTTTACCCCACTCTCCCCTCAACCTTCCCTCTGAAATACCATCATATTTAACTTTCAGTACTATCACTAGAGAACATATCCTTAATGTTCCCTCTAAGGCCAAGAACACTGCATCAATGAGCCCAGACAATATCCCAGGACGTATTCTAATTAGCATTAAACATGACCTATCAGGCATTCAATAATTGATATTTAACTGTTGCCTTCAAAAAGCCTTTGTGCCTCATGAATGGAGAACAGCAACAGTAATCCCTCTGCAGAAAGGTGGGCCATCTACAGACCCTGGAAACTACAGACCTACTAGTCTGATATGTAAAGCCATGGAAAGAATTGTCATAGAAAAGATCAATAACGACATAGTAAACCTCCAGGCACTAAACACAACCCAATTTGATTTTGTCAAGGGCAAGTCAAGCCTGCTCAATCTAATGGACTTTTTTTGAGAAGGTTACCAAAGCAATGGCTAATGACAAAATGGTTTCCACTGCCTACCTTGACATGGCTAAGGCATTTGATACAACACCCAACTCAGGCATTGCTGACAAACTCAAAGGGTTAAATATAAACCTTTATGTCATCCAGTGGATAGCCATCTGGCTCACAGACAGAACCCAGGAAGTTAGACAGGGGGAGTCCTCTAATACAAAGAGGCCAGTCACAAGTTATGTCCCTCAGGGATTGGTCTTGCAACTGCTCCTTTTTGGCATTTACTTCTCTGAAATCAAGGCAAATGTCTTTGGATTCTGGCTGACTAAATTTGCAGATGATTACAAATTAGGAGCAGTCATGGAATCCCTAACAAACATAAATGTTCTACAGGAAGGGCTGACACAGACAAATAACTGGTCTCAGAGACTTGAGCTAAAAGTAAATGCCAAGAGATGCATAATAGTATCCTTTGGGAAGTCATCCATCCCTGGTAACTATCATATTGACAACACACCCCTTACAGCTGACCCAGTAGGTGTGGACTTGGGGAAAAACATAGACAGTAATGTAGCCTTTGACAATCATGAGTCTACAGTGCTGAGAAACTCTTTCTATGTTGTGCAAGTTATAAACAAAGGTATGGCATCTGTATCAAGGGAAGTCATTGTTCCACTGTATTCAGCATTCATCAGACCTCTCATAGAGTAACTAAACAAACATATCCAATAATTGGAATGTCCACACAGGTTCCTTACTAAAAGAATACAGGATGTAATTAACATGTCATGTGCAGAACACGTCAAGGCCCTATCCCTGTATTTTGTTTCCTACAGACTGTTGAGAGGAGATCTATGCCTGGCATACAAGGCATTGTCAGACCCTGCCCTGATGGAACTCCTGCCTATCTGCAAAACAAACAGCACCAGAATTATCCATTCTTAAGACTTAAACCTTGCCTGTCATATGAATAGGATATGGCTGCGCGACAGGTATGCATCCTAGAGACTAACCCTTCTCCCTTATGGATGGAACAGGCTCTCCATCCATAAGAGGCAGAATTCCTCCTTACCCAATTCAAGTGTAACTTGGACAATTGGATGGGGAACAGGAAATTGATCCCTGGTTTGTCACTTGGGTCTCTAATGGACATAGATAGCCTATAAATGGTTCATATTCCAGGCCCATACTTGTAAATGTTTGATCTCTGAAGCCCCCACTTGCATTTATCAAGGGTATGAGAACTTGTCAGAGTTTTGGGATGCATGGCTAGGCATAAAAGGGATCTTGTGGTCATTAGCCTAATAAACACCTACTGACCTATGATTCTATAGGAGTTGGCAAAGTAGTTTAAGATGAATAGTCAGACATTCCTCAGAAAATATTCGGACTCTTTCTTTTATCATGCTGTCTTTAGCACCCCAAAGTGCACATCCTGGTACAACACAATTCACTGTAAGGATTATGCAGCTGGTACTACAAAACTAGGAAGCTGCTGGACATTTTGGGTCCACTAAGTCCATTGGGGCAACATGGCATGTGGCTGTCATTGTCACATCTTAGTCATGCTATGGTTTCTGCATCACCGTGCGCTTAAGTATGTCTGGAATATCATATATTGTTTTAGATTGTTTAAAATATTAAGAATGTGCTTACATTGTTATATTTCCATTGTGTATTTAGGAGATTGTGTTTCACAGCTTGATTCTGTACATGCCAATGGATTTTCTCAGGAAGGAAAGTAAAATATCATATTAATGCAGAATAATGTCTAAGGTGTGTACATACATGGTAAGGGATGTGACATTTTCATGATGTAAGACAGAAATCAAGCTAGAGCTTTAGAATTAATCTTTATTGTTGTTCCTGTTCCATTTTCAGCAGGGATCTATTTCCATTCACTACATCTGTCTCTATCGCTGTGTTTTTTTCGTTTCTGTAGCACTCATTACCTAAGCATCCCACTTTTCCTCTCTTCTCCCACGTGGGAATTAACCCTTCCCCACAACCTGCATAGGTTCTACTTGGTGTTCTGTTGTAGGAGTGAGCTGACTCAGGACTACAACAGATACTACCAGATACCTTAAGGGAATTGTCAAAGTGCAACTGATAGAGCCTTTTGAATACTGGTGTTTGAAAAGTCAAGCAATTCAGTCGGCAAATGAAAGGATAATCACTCAAGATATCAGTGGCTGCTGCTTACAATAAGACAGTAGCAAGCATATTAGACATATTCTGAGAAAGGAACTGGTCCCCAAATGGTGCAGAGATTCATGGATACGTGACACAAGAATAAGGGGAGCACACTGAAGAACAAGATGAAGATTTTGGTATAAATATGCAAATGACCAAAATGGAGATGAGGGGGTTCAGGGAATTTTTGCTTATCACCTGATTCAGTATTTGCCCCACTCCTTTTCAATAACTCACACCACACAAAAATGGCATTCAACAACCGTTTATTAAACTTCCATTAACATAACTTTATTATATCATTTCATTGTATTAATCACAGCATGAACATGCTCGTAACCATTTCATCAGGGCAGCATATCCCTGCTCACCCTGCCCAAATAAGCAGCATTGTCACCACCACTCACTTATTTTACATATCAAAGCAGCTTCCCACCACACGCTTTCATCCCCCAAACTCCTTGCATCAAACACCCAACACCAGACAAGGGAACAGATGAGGGACAAGCATGCCGCTCTTCTCTGCCTAAACTCCCAACCCTGAAGGCAAACAAATCCAAAATATCCTCAAGAAGAGGGAGGGAGGGAAGCAAGATCACTGCTAAATCTGATCTCTATCCCAGCTACACTCACGTAAAATCCTCTTAAGTCCCAACTCATGCCTACCTCACTTCTTCCCAACTTCCCCTTATGAAATGAACTCTTCCTTGCCCGCAGTCTACCTAAACTCCTTCCCCTTCATCCTAACCTTCACCACCTACCCCACCATTTACCAAACCTAACCCCTATTCTTAACATCTCGATGTAACCCCTAAAACTCTGAAGATGTGTATGGACAAATTGGTTTGTCCCAAACCTCATTTGTCCCAATCCACTTCAATAACTCACACCACAAAAAATGGTATTCAACAACTTTTTATTAAACTTCCATTAACATAACTTTATTGCATCATTTCAATGTATTAATCACAACATGAACATCCTCATAACCATTTCATCAGTCCAGCATATCCCTGTTCACCCTGCACAAATAAGCAGCACTGTCACCACCGCTTACTTATTTTACTTATCAAAGCAGCATCCTATTGCTCGCTTTCAACCACCAAACTCCTTGAATCAAACACCCATTACCAGAGGGGGAACAGAAGAGGTACAAGCCTGGCCCTCTTCTCTGCCACCAGCCTGACCCAGGTTGTTTCCCCTCACCTACTGCAAGACTTTCACAAAATCCTCCAAGAATAAACCTAAGTGTATATTAAACAGATCTAAACCAAAATCATTCAGGTGCACTCCATCCTGTCTGAACCAAGCTAGGTCAATGTCAAAGTCCCTGTGTTGTATTGTCTGAATACCCAAAGTAACCAGTTGCCTCACCAGCTACAATTAACAAACAGCTGAATCCACTCTAAAGCCATAAAACTACCAGTATTCCTTCAAAATCAACATGGTACTATTTCTGACCACACAATGCACATACCTGTTTACAACAACCTCTTCAAAGTTACCAAATCCTCTCTTATCCTATCTATCAGTTGCTGCTTTGAAATTATTCCCAAATCATTCCCTGTCAAATGTAACACAAATACTTGAGGAAACCCCATCTGTGACTGTAAAAATGCAAATTCATCCACGAGATGATTCCACCTGTGGCCTCTGATACTGTGCCATATGACTCTCCACCCAAAGTGATGCAAAATCAGGTCATTGCCAGCCATCCTAACTGCAGCTCGCTTAGCCACATGATGAATATGTGAATAATCAAGAATGTCAATCTCCTTTCCTAAAAAAAAAATAAATAAATAAATAACATTAACACTAATCCAACCACTTTAGCCAATTATCTAATATAAGATAAAAAGGCATTTGAAGACCAGTAACCCACTTTCTTAACAATCTCAATGGATCTGCCTTCCCTGGCTAGATCTGAAGCCCATTCTATGCTAACGGAATGAGTAGAAACCCTCTCTTTTGAAAAAAACAATGCAATGAAAAGCCCTCCTTATCACATATACAAACGGATTACCCATTGTCACCTTACCAGTTCTTGACCGAAAAAAAAAAACAAATCTTGAGGACTCCCCGCATGTGTCTGCAACAGTCTCGTAGCCCAAAATCCTATCTTTCTGAAGACCTATCTGTGTACCTTCTCCAGCTGATTCATTTCATGTCTACATAATGGAATATGCACAGCCACAGAAAATACCATGACATTCCACCAAACTAGTGAACCTAACAACTCTGACTCCCTAAATGCTCCATAATACTCACCCACAAAGCATAATCCCCTGAATCAATAGCCACCAAAGGTAAACCCCACAACAAAACTTTCAAAACCTACCTTGCCAGAGGCAATTGCTTATCCACATTCACACCAGCCACTCTATCCCATCTCTTCAACATACAAACAACTGTCCAGGACAAAGTGAAATCATGCAACTCTACCACCCATGCAAATATACTGATTGCAGCCAGATCCACCTTACCGATTGGACTGCCTTATCTTGCACCCAACCCAAGTATGTCAATAACAGCACCTCCAACCAAACTCCCTCCTTCTCAGGTAGCTGCAAAACAAATTATTCAAATTCATGAACTGTCCTACCATATACCTTCCTAGTAGATGCTGTCCAACACTGCTGCACCAACTATCTGGTTACGTCAACCCAATATGCCATACCTCATCTGGCAACACCTTTGGATCATCCACTACCATTCCTTGCCCACATTCTACCTAAACTCCTTATCTTTCATCTACCCTTAACTACCTAGCCCCCATCCCCCTTTATCATACCTAACCCCTATTCTTAACATCTTCACATAGCCCCTAAAACTCTGAAGATGTCTCTGGACAAATGTATTTGTCCCAAACCTCATTTGTGAGCTTATGTGGCTGAGAGTCAGTTTGCATTCATTGTTGTGGAAATTCTACTCCAGGGCAGAAAACCAAACTACCAAAGTACCACTTTACACTGCTTGAACAAACTCATAAATGGACACTCCCTATATCTTCCCGGCACTGTTGGTGCTGCACCTCCAACAGTTAGGGAAAATGCTTGCCCCAACCTCGACTACAAAATTGGCACTTTCCACTATAAAAGCTTATTTCCATGCACACAAGCTCAAGTGCATGCCTGTGAGTAGTGCACACAGACACACAGACACAAACGCACACACACACACACACACACACACACACACACACACACACACACACACACACACACACACACACACACACACACATACCAGTAGACAGCAAATGCAATTAGAATTACATAATGTACCATCTCCCTCCTTTATCTTCTCTAGTGTGAATTTCCTGCAGGAAGGCAGAAAATGGAAGAGCCTAGGGACCATTCTTGTAACAGCAGAAGAGAGTGCAGTGTTAGAAAAGGCAAAGCGCCTGTATCCAATCATCTGCTTCTCTTGCCTAAAATACTGCAGTGCACTATCCTGTATAACTATTGCATCAAATAAATCATATCAGTACACATTTTTATTGCGTTCAAATTGTCTGACTGCATATCCTGAATAAGCCTGACATACGACATAGACATGGATGTTAGAAAATGTGTAGGCACATTTCCCTTGGAATTCTGAGTCAACTTTCTTATGGGGAATGCAAACTAGCAGCATTTCTGATCTGAGATGGTCCAGGTAAAGACTGCTAGTGTACTTTTCAGCTGTTCCAATATCTTATATCTTTAAGTAACAATGCATAGCAGCAATGCTTTTCTAAGGATATCATCAACCCTTCATTTGTGCTGTGAGCTATAAAGTGAAGCCAAAGGCTTTATGAACTGGAGATATAACACTGTTCCTTTGACAAAGCAGACCACAAAGGATTTAATTGCAAATGTTCATTGGTCACAATATAGAAATACAGAGGCATTATTTTTATCTGTTTTGTTATAAGGAAATCTCAGTAATACCATTCAGATAGCAAGTGGAATTTTGAGGTTCTTCTTTTCCATTTTAAAAAAGACAGTATTTTATGTTTTGAAGGAAAGATACTTACCTCTAAATAGGTAGAGAGTAGTAAAGTTAAAAATAGTGTTTATACTTCACTAAACCATGAAAACAAATAATTACTCTTCCTAACAAATACACACGTGCCCTGATGTTATTACCTTTGCATTTCCCTACATGCTATAAGAAATGTATTTTGCTTGTAATTTAATTGTTTTGTTTACTGTTTTCTACAGAAATATTTATAATAATTTCTGTGGTGATAATATCCTCCCTACAATCTTTTGCATTAATTGGTTAATAAATGAAGATATATTGTTCAAAGAGAGCAAACTTCTACTTTATTTTACAACATGTAATTTTGATGGATTTGTGACATTGAGCAAATGCAGCTGATGATAAAAGAAAAATATTTCCTTTAGGGTTTACCTGTAACATAGCCTTCAAATGCAATTAATAAGAAACAAAAAATTGCACATTGGATCATTTCATCATTTGCACACATCTGAAAGTATAAAAAGGTATGAAACCAAGTCAGTTTATTAGATAATGAAATATATATAAGGCAGTTTTCAGGGAAATACACGTTTAAGTACTTGTTCATCATAATTGGTATCACAGTCTCTGGCACAGAATCCATTGATTTAGAACACTGAGGCAGGAAAATCGCATGTCACATTACTAGAATTATTTGGTTTTATATTTGCTGCTCCCTTTATTTTAGTTTCCTCCGTTATGCACAGTTTAATCATTCACCACTTGTTAAGATAGGAATGATAAGAAAATCTTGTGCAAAACAGGTATTAAATAGTTTACCTTTGATGGTAGAAGATCAGATTATCAGAAGTCTCTGAGTTCTATCCCCACTCCTACAACTTGGATTTATGTTTTAGTACTGACTTTGCAGAGCAGGTTCTATGGTTAATCATCGAACAGACTAACCATCGAATGGCACATTATCAAAATCCAATTGTTGAACGTCTATCCATCAAACAAACAGTTCATTCAACCTATAAAATGGGGAAAGTAACTAGTTGGCCAACACTTCTCCATCTCACTTTCCCTGCTGTAGTGCGACCATGGAGTTGGTATATATAGTTGGGGAGGCAAAGCCCCCCCACATGAGTGGGTTTGAAATACTGATGTTTGCAAGATGAGGAAGTGTTGGCTAACTAGTTACTTTACCTAGATGACAGGTTCGATGAAGTGCTCATTCAATGGATAAACATTAAATGATTGGATTTTGATGATATGCCATTTGATTGTTAGTCCATTCGACAATTAAGCATAGACCCTTGTGGTGCAACATGAAGAGTTATTGTGCAGTTGAAATAGTTTCAGATAAGATGTTGTAACTGAAGAGTTATCTTTTGAAATGGTAGTTCATCTGAATGTTAACGATCTATAACATTTTCTCTTGACTAAAGATTTTACAGTTTCCTTGGCTAGCTTATATGTTTTTTTATTTACTATTATTAATCCCAACTTGATCAATGCTTGATTACTGACAGTCCTGGTCAAATTAACACTGATAAAAGAATGGGTAAAGCAGCAGTAAAAAGCAAACATAGTGATATAAACACATAAGGCGTGAAAATAAATGCTATAGCATAAGCTCTAACAGTAGAACGAACATAACAGTAGGCAAAAATGTATTTAAATTGCTAAACTATAAAGTTAAAGAGTAAAGGGATCATTGGCCATTAAATCGGTTTATTGCTAGATCAGTGAGATTTGTTAAATCAAGTAACTTCATAACAACAAAGCAACTGAGGTGATAAGCAGTCCTTAAGTAAGCTTTTGAGAATGGAGTTGGAGTCAGTGCCAAGGATGTATGGTGGGTGAAAGACATAGTTCCAGAGCTGAACAGTTATCACAAGAGAACAATCCCCTAAATGATTGATATTTTTGTGTGAAAGACATCCTTGTACCCCCCTTAAAAAAAGGATGTAGGCCCAGTCAAAAACAAAGTTAAGAATGAAGAGTGGTACACCACAGAAACAAGCCTTGTGCATGAGATAAGCTCTCTGTGGTTGCAGATGCAGTACAGCAATTTACAATGCTACTGGCACTAGCACAGCACTGCTAACGATAAATCATACTTTCATCTTACTATTTTTTGCTACTGCTCAGTTTAAGACAACATCCTTGTTTTTCCTGATGCAGAGCTATCCCTGCAAGAGATTTGATCATTCTGTAACCCAGCCTGTAGAAAATTATTTCAGAATTTGTTCAAGTCTAAAGGTCCCTTTAGGGAAGGAGAAGAAAAAGGAGTGATAGAGATGATGTGACGAGAGAAGAAGAGACGGCAGTATAAACCTTCAAACAAATAAAGCGGCTGTTTTGGTTTGAGAGCATGGCACTGCTAGGCATTCAGAAAGAGATGACGAAGGTAGACTTAACAAAAAAGAGAAAGGACATAGAATGAAGGAGAGCTAAAAAGAAAGGGATATGAATAAAGGAAATTGAAAACGGAACAAAAGGGCAAATTTATAATGATTAGAGTGACACATACCTCTCAATTCTACAGATTTTCGCAGAATGTCCAGATTTTTTGCTTTATATTTTTGGTCCATTTCTCATAAAATTGTGGCTTTCTTGCAAATTAGTGGCAAATCATTAAAGACTGAAGTTAGAAAATAATGACAGACATTTGAGTTTCAGACTTCATACCCTTCAGAAAAGTCATGCTAATGCAAAATCTGTTATTCTATCCACTTTCTAAGTCTGTAAGAGCAATATTTCAAAATTGTCCCTGTTTGTACCACTTTTTATGGCTTTGTCCAGATTTCATACTCTAAGAGGTTGAGATGTATGGAGAGAGGTAGTAATTTGTTTTAGTAAACCAAAAAATAGATACATAAATAAAATCAGGGTAAAGCTGAATGATGAGAATGAGAAATGAGGTGAGGGGTGGAAATGGTACAGAGTTTAAAGGTGTCAAGGTCAGTGAGAGACCACTTCCAGGGGCTATTGCATGAATGACCAAGAGATTAGAAAGGAGGACCAGTGACCTTTAGGAGAGCTTGGAATGCTATAGATTTGGGGAAACGAATGTGCACAATATTCATATGTTGTGGGATGCAAGGTAGTACACCAAGAATGTCTGTGAATGAATCAACATGGAGGAATATATATTATAAGAAAGTCAAGGATGACTGATTGTTGTACTAGTTTGAAGTGGATGAAGGGCAAAGTGTGTGAAGACAAGAATGAAAGAGGATGTTAATAAAAGGAGGAGCTTCTGAAGGGTAAAGCAGCTAAAGACTGACAGAGAAGCATGTTAGTAAAGTGTAAGTGGAGAAAAATAGGACAATGAATGAGGAAGGCTATGGGAAGCCAGGGTGGTAGATGTTGGGTAAAACATTAATAAACAGATGAGTTGAGGTACAGAGAGGTAGACAGCAGAGAGAACAGGGGATGGTAAGGGAAGAGAAAGAAAACAGGTGAGTGTATAATATGAGAGGAAGACACTCCGCTATTAGCTGTAGGTAAAGTTTATACATGGGGAAGAGCAATATTATGGATATAAAATTGTATGTGTAAGTATAAAATATAATATACATGTAGGGCAATGACATTACATGGGGTAAAGTGATAATATTGTGGCCTGTTGTAATGGAAGTGAGTTGAACTATATACTTGAAATTATGATATTTGCATGTTTTCTTTGCCGATAAAGGTGCCAGATCTCATTCAGAGCTTTTAGAAAGTTATTTTTCTTTCTAGTGTTTCTCTTCAGAATTTGTACATAGTACTATCTGGCCATCCTATCAGTGTTGTGTTTTTTCAATAAGTTTATCTCCAAGTTACTTTTGATATGCTGAATTAAGTAATCTTGTTCACTAGCATTTTAAGTGCAGAACTATGAGCATAACTTTCAGAACCTGGTGAAGTAAATTCTCTTAAATGTACTACTTTGTATAATGACTTTGTTAAAATGGTGAAAAAGCAGGAACATTTTAATATGAGATGATAATCTGAGAAGAGTCCTACCTAAACATTCATTTTGTTCTTATTCCAGAACACTAAATATAGGAGAGTTTGTCATTTAAAGGAGCTTCACCTATTTCTTGTGTGGGTATGGATGAAACTATGTGTTGTTACATGTTTAAGTCTGTGTATAAAACACAACATGTAATGAAATGTTAAAAAGTTGAAAATAAGACATTATTACAGCTATGTATCTAATAGTGTGGTCTATGGATTTTTTTTTACTTGTTCACCTCCACGAGGTCATACAAGAATGAAGGTTAATATGAGAATGCAGTAGCAATTTTCAGATATTAGAAATGTTAACTTTGAAATTTCATTGGCTAGGCATGCCTATGAAATTCATAGTTGCAACAGAAATTGTTTCATTTTTTTGTGTTCTTGTGCAAATTAATTTAGCTTTTGGGAAATCAATTATTGGCACTGGATCATTTAGAATCAAAATAGATTCTGAAATGCAATACTGTATATCCTTGAGGTTTTAATAGTGAGATTGATTGGCAATGTTTGATTTAATTTTAATTTGTAATTGTTTTTTAAAAAGTGAACTGCAGTATTTAACTGATTAATGCTTGTGATGCACTGTTCTCTACCCTATAAGGTTTTAAGCTGAAGCACCAGGACTATTAAAATTTTCTTTCTATTCACCTGAGGTGTGCTATTAGTATTTCTGTTTATCTTTGGCTGGCAATTATGATTGAAACTAAATGTTCCTGTGGCATTAAGGAGACCATTTTATTTACTGTCTTCATGGAATAGTCCTGCCTCAGTATAGCTTTATTCAAGTCCTGTGGTTCTCATTAGATTTAATTACAGCTCCAATACAATTTTCCATGCTGTAGATCCAGTTTGCTTGGCTTCAACTATTTTACTTAACCTTACAGGATGTGTATTACAATTCTTTACTATGGAGTAATTATGCCTACTGGAGGTTTTATGATAATTATTGCTTCTAGCCTATTATATGTTGCTCTAACTTTAATGCTGTTTCACAGTTTATAATATAATCATTATGTGTCGATTTTTGATTTTGTATGACCAGCTGTATATGTTATTGACTGCATATGGTCTACTTTTGGTCAGTTGAATATGATCTACTTAGAATCTTGATTGAGGCTGAAAAGGGGCACATGGAAAGTCCACTTATCTGATTAACAAGTAAAACTTAATTTTAGCTTTGTACACATCTAAATCTTCTACAAGCTCTTTCATTTGAAAACAGGTTAATTCTGCTACTCTGTCAACTTTTAACAGCTTTTTACAGTATCAAATCAGATTAGGACAGTTTTAGATCTTATTTTCTCCTTTTCTGTACAAATCTGTCAGCAGTGAGTCATGATATGATCCCTTGGTTCTAGTGAAAAATGTGTGTGTGTGTGTGTGTGTGTGTGTGTGTGTGTGTGTGTGTGTGTGTGTGTGTGAGTTATATATATGTATATATATGACTACCCACATTAGTCTATATTGCTGTAACCTATCTCAACACATATAGAATTAATTTGAAAATTACACTACTCAGTTAGTTGCTATTACTTTGTGCAGAACACATTAGAACAGACCATATTAGTGTATCTCAAAATTGGTATACTGACCCCCATACATTTTTAGTAGTCAGAAGGTCTCAAACTATCAAATAATTATGCCAATATCTATATATATATATATATATATATATATATATAGTTCCCTATCAGAAGCCTGAAACACTATAAGCCTGAAAATCAAAATCCTGAAAACTAAAGCCTGAAAATTCAAAATCCCGAAAGCCCAAAATCCTGAAACTTAAAATCCTGAAAACACAAATAATGCTAATATGTCACTATAAAGACACTAATATCTACCAACTGACCCTGACCCTAACCCTAACCCTAAGGTCCGTCACTATCGCACACTCACCTGACCCGCGCCCTAACCCTAACTCACTTAAACCGCCCCTAACCCCAATATTTGTCACTATTGCATACATGCCTAACCTGCGCCCTAACCCTAACTCACTTAAACCGCCCCTAACCCTAACATAAAACCAACCGCACACTTACCTGAACCCAACGCATGACCTAACACCACAGGGCTAACAACACAATGACGTCAGTATGTCCATTTTGTGTTTTCAGGATTTTGAGTTTCAGGATTTTGGGTTTTTGGGATTTTGAATTTTCAGGCTTTAGTTTTCAGGATTTGGATTTTCAGGCTTATAGTGTTTCAGGCTTCTGATAGGGAACCATATATATATATATATATATATATATATATATATATATATATATATATATATGTATGCGCAGTAAAATCACACAGGTTCAAGTATGGATACTGCTACTCTAACCCAACTCAGTAGCACTATCTAAAACCGGTCTGAAAATTCAGACTCATGTCAAAGACTTTAACATTTCAGATGTTTTTTTGTTTTTATGGCTTCACATCCATCTGATCATTCAGTAGCAAATCTGAGCTGTATGAGTGCCTATCTGTATATTCAGTACACTCTACTGAATTCTGTTGAATGCTGTTGACAGCACTGTGATCTTCTGCCATCTGTCCGTCTTTGTTCATTGTGCATTAACATCTGTAGTTATACCCCTGGTCTAATACTAGATGTATTTCTCACTTGGGTTCTATCCACTTTCAGTGCTATTTGCTTCCTTTGGACTGCAGTATAGACTACATGAGGACTACTTGTGAAATACTTTTCGTTATTGGTTTGGTTGCTCCATGGTCCCATTGTTGAGCATCATTTTTGGTCACCTGTTTAACTCTTATGGCTCTTTTTTCAAACAGAATCTGCTGTTTCCTGATCCTGGTCCATTTGTTCCGTGAAAATGAGACTGACTCATTTGTGTTATCCATGGTGTTTACCTTGGCTGCTGTTTTTATTTTAGTGTTCTCCTTTCTTTGGGCTCATGGGTTACAGATTTGGTAGTTTATTCATTAAACTGTCAAGACTGCTTGAATGCAATTATTTGTGTCTTATGCTTTTGGGCTGGTTTCAGGAACTATTGGGTCATCTGTCTCAGCCCTTTGTGTGACTTCTTCTGGCTGATCTTTACTTTACTGTAAATTGCTGATTATGCAGGACAGTGTATTCTCATTCCTTGGTGTATCAGCAGATGTGGCATTAGCCCCCTTTTTTCAAATTTTGATTGTTGTGCAAGCCATTTCTGATTTTTTCACACTCCAGCTTAACGTCTTCATTTTCCATATCAGTTTTCACTGTTTGATTTACCAGTCCATCCAGGAAACCAAAGTAGTCTTCTCTTTTACACCTGGCTTGACTCCATTGCTTGTTTTGTGTTATTAAGCTCTAGCAGTTTTGCTAGTTTCAACAATTTTCACATTTCTACTATTGCTCTAATGTCCTGAGGGATTCTAATTATCATGCTGGACTTTGGCCTTTGGACTTTTGTTGTTTAAGTTTGGGTATTTTTTTTTTGACCATTAGAATATTTATTTTCTTTTTGAAAAGGCGTTTATGGTTTATTTTATTTGTTTGTGTTTTTTATTCATTTATATTTCTTTTATCTAATGTTGGCTTGAAGTAGTGGTTAATTTACATTATACTCACTTTTTCTCAATGTTATTTAGACTGCAACATTTTTAATCAATATAATTATGTTAACTTTTATCCTGCTGATTTGTATTTTTTTACTTGTATATATTATTGTGCTGGACTTAGTCCATGGGCTTTTGGAATATTGTTTGTGACACTTTTTTTATTACTGCAACTAAAGCTTTTATCCAGATTCACCAATTAGTTGCAGTCATTTGCCTTTAATACTTCATGCACAATTTTGCATGTCTCTATTTTTTCCTTATATGGCTCTTTCCTGTTTTAGTTTGTGCATCCAGTGGTACATAAAAGTCATTAGGCTATCGCTTAGACTCTCTCAAGTCTCTCAAATAGCTTCTGTCAGTTGTATGTATTCCCTGGGCTTTATCCCCCCTTCCATTTTATTACATGATACATGATAATATGCATCTACTTTGAACTATAAAGTAAGCACACCTTTGGTTTTACTTTCTCTGATTGATTTTCATCTGTTCCATGCTGACTGAAGTTATACATATATCAGAACTCTATTTTATCTTGTTATGAGACAACCATTTCATGTCAGTGCATAAGTATTCCCAGTCAGTTAATTAACATTTTTCTTTGCTGTTTTCACATTCGTGGTTCTGTCTTCCTTTCTTTCTTTTTTATACCCATCTTATCCTGCACTGCCTCCACCTTGTTTTGTTCTAGCCCAATCCCCGATCTCCCTTTTGGTCTGTTGTAAGCAGGCACCCCTGCATGTGACTTTACACTTGGTGGGTCTCTTGTCTCCCTGGTAACTCAGTATTAGGCCTGGGTAGTGATGGAACAATGAGGAATTATGAGCATGGATCTAGGTGCCATACAATATGTGACACATCAATCAAGATCCCTAGCTACAGTAGTGTTAGGACACCCTATCCACACCTCTGGTCCCCACAACAACTCTTTTTAAGGACAAGAGAGCTGGCATCAGTCATTTCATACTATCCCTCCTGACCAGCTGTTGTATGGTCCATTCTGAACTTGGATCACTGGCATTGCAGAGTGATGCTGCTCATCTATGCCTTTGGTATAACTCAAATTTTATTCTGTTTCTTATCACTTCATCTTAGTTCTTTTCGCAGTTGACTTTTATCTTACTGGTCTGTTTGTTTTATTTTATTATGCTCATTCCAACTCCCTTACTTTAGTGACTACCATCCAGATTGCATTGCA
>NC_056725.1:1218289191-1218371691 GCF_019279795.1 Protopterus annectens
TCCCCGGGGTGAATTTCCTATCTCCCATTCAATCATCAAGATTTTTCTTGAAGAGTGCTAATGAGGATCTTTGTTTGATATAGATAGGAAGTTTGTTCCAGAGTATGTGAAGTCTCTGGGACAGGAATCTATCCCTCCAGCATGTTCTGTTTATTGTGGTGACAAGGTTTCACTCATAGGGATTGGGATTTCTTTAAGTGGAGCATGTCTAAAAGCTCTGGGTTTGTCATAGCTTTGTGTGTTAGGCAGAGATCACCTCTGAGTAGGCGATATGCGACGATGGAAAGCTGCAGTTTTTTTAGACGGTCTGTGTAGGGCATCTGTTTGAGGCCAGTAATCCTCTTTGTGAGGTATTTCTGCGGCCTTCCCAGTTGTTGTAGATGTCTTGTGAGTTACATACCAAAAAGAGCATTGTACTCTATAATGGGTCTAATGAGTGACGATTAGAGGGGAACAATGACCTCTTTTTCCTGGATGAGAAACCTTTTGTGATGAGGTGTGCAACGTAGAAGGATTTCCTGACTACTGTGGCGATGTGATTATCAAAGGAGAGACTACTGTCCACCTGTGTCCCAATGTCTCTTATCACACTTTCAGTGTTAAGTAGACTACTGCCTATGTGGTAGTTCATGGGTACAGAGTTTTTACCAAAAGGGATGACAATGCACTTTTGGCACTGAGCTTGAGGCCATGGCTTTGACACCAGGCATCTGTCTCAGTGAGGCCATTTTGTAGGATGTCCACATCTTTTGGAGTTTTGATTATGGCTCCTAGTTTGCAGTCATCTGCGAACTTCATTAGCCAAAGACCTTCTATGTTAGCCTGTACTTCAGAGAAGTAGATACCAAACAGGAGAGGACCCAGGACTGAACCCTGTGGTACTCCACTTGTCACTGGTCTGAAGTTGTATTTGGAGTCTGCTACTTTCACAGTGTGGGTTCTGTCAGTGAGCCAGTTGGCAACCCATCTTGTGATATAGGGATTTATACCTAGTTTAGTGAGTTTATCTATAATTCCAGAGTGGGGGATGGTGTCAAAAGCCTTGGCGAGATCTAAATAGGCTGTGTGAACCACCCTACCTTCATCTACAGCTTTGGTGACTGCTTCAAAGAAGTCTATCAGGTTTAGGAAACATGATCTGCCTTTTACAAACCCGAACTGGGTGGGGTCCTGAGTTTGGTGATTACCAATGTCATTGTTTATAAGTTCCATGATGATACATTCCATAGCCTTGCAGACTAGGCTTGTTAAGCTAATGGGGAGGTAGTTTCTGGGGTCTGTGGTAACTCCCCCTTTGTGGAGTGGGATAACCATTGCTGTGCACCATTCAGTGGGCACATAGCCTGAGGTGAGGCTATGATTACACGTGGTACTTAGGTGGGGTGCCAGTTCGTTCTGTAGTTCATGTAGAACACAGCCTGGGATGTTGTCAGGTCCCATGGATGCTGTGTTCTTGGCTTTGGATAGTGTGTTTTTTACCTGTGCAGTTGTGATTACAGGAACTTTGCATTCTTCTGGTATAGAGATGGGCCCTTTAGGGGATGACAGGGGGTAAAGTTAGCACTGAACCTATCTGCCAGGATGTTGTCAATATCAGTTGGTTCTGTATATTTAGTGCCATTGTTCTGTAACTCAGAGTAGATCTGAGTTTTGCCATTGAGATTCTTGACATAGCTATAGAATGTTTTGTGGTTGTCTTTAGAGTCAGTGGCGATTTTGTTTTCATAACTAGCTTTGGAGGGTTTTATGAAGGATCTCAGCTTTGTACTGAGGCTGACCAGGGAGTTTCTCCAATCATGGGATTTTACTCTTTTTTGCAACAGTTTCTTTCTTCTTTTGTAGAGTTTGTTTATGGCAGGGGACCACCAGATTGGCTTCCTTTTTTTGGAGGATAGCATCTTGGTTCTGTTAGGGATAGAACGATCCATGCACTCATGTAAGTGCTTATAAGGTGCATTTGTGTAGGATTCAGCAGTCATACCTCTATTGTCCATCAGCAAGGGTGTCATGAAGTTTGCCACTTCTGATTTAAGAAGTGTGAAGTTGGCTTTGGAGAAATTTTTTACTGTGGTTTCCCTAATGGGGGGTGGGGGAGGGACATGGATGTCTAGGGTGATTAGCTTGTGGTCAGATCTGACCAACTAGGAATTGACATCCGGTGTGGAGCACCGGTTGCCCATGTTGGTGATAACCAGGTATAGGATATTTCTGCCCCTGGTGTGGGTGTGGATAAGTTGATCCAAGGCATTGGAATTTATGAATTCCAGAAAATGTTGAGATCAAGAGTTGGTACATGAATAGTTCTCCCAGTTAATGGTGGGGTAGTTGAAATCACCCATTATTAGGGTGTTAGGTTGTACCCTAATATTTTCCAGTGTATCAAGAAATGAGGAGTGGGAATCCTGGGGCATGGTGGGGGATCTGTAGCAAGCTACAATTTGGATTGTGGTCTTGCCCAGAGTTAGTTGCACTTGGATAATCTCGGATGCATTATGCTGAGCAACTAGCCTGGAGGTGTGGATATCCTTAATGAATATGGACACGCCTCTGCCTTTAGTATTTCAGTCCAGGTTAGGTGGCCGAAAGGTGTGGTATGAATTATAGCCTGGTAATGCAGGGGTACTCTCTGGAGCCTTGAACCAGGTCTCTGTCACTGCACAGATGTCGATATTCTCCATTTTAAGGAGTGCCTCGAGAGAGTGCATTTTGAGGTTTAGACTTCTATCATTGAGTAGCAATACCCTCAGATTCTTCTTGCATGTACCTGTTATGGTGGTGAATTTGTCATTTGAACCTTGCCTTAAAAAGGCCCTATAGGGGTGGCTAGAGCCTTAGCCAATATCTGGAATCCTAGGGGCGACAGGTGCAGGCCATCTCTGGCAAAGCATCGTGGTTTGTCGATCCCAGGCAGACAGATACTGGATCCCCTTAGAATGACACCCGAAGCTTAACCAATTGTTGAAGTCAATAATCATGTCCTTGTACTGTGGTATCATTCTGGGTGATGGCAGGATGCTACTCAAGGCTAGGGTCATACCTGCCTGGGCTACAAGATCAGACAGCTCCTACATGTCCCTTTTCATGTAGTCCAGGGAGGTACGTCTCAGGTCATTCACACCAACATGGACAATGACAGAGTCATATTTGTACTTGTTGTGGAGTGACCTGAGTGCATGATTTATGTGGTGAATCCTGGCACCCGACAGGCAGCTGACAGTAACTTTCTCCTTATTTAGCCCGGTGAGTGGAACATTAGTGTGCCTGACTATAGAGTCACCTATGACTAGAGTGTTGGGAACGTTGTTATGCCTTATGGGCTGTGGTTGAGTGGCACACTGAGTTTGTGGGCTATGTGTCATTTGGGTTGTGTTGTGGGGGTGGAGGTTGCTTGTATTTCTGCTTTGGAGGTCCCTGTTTCCTGGGCAGGTTTTTACTGAGAGCCTCCGCGAATGTAGGTGGGTGTTTTGTGTTTTTATGTGTGTATTTTGGTGGTGTAGGTTTTGAGGGACTATGTGCTGAGTGTGGTGTTGTGCAAGTGTTTACCTTCTCCTCTTGACTGTCTAGTCCGGTCTTAGGTGAAGAGAGCTTTGCTTCCAGTTTGGCTATATAAGTGCATCTCTCTCAGGTTGTAGTGTTGGGTGGTAGGAGGAGAGGGTTGTCTGTGTACATGAGGCAATTGCTGCATTGCCCCAAGATGCCCAGATTCATCAGGTAGACAGAAGAAAACACCGGAGGCTGACCCTTAGACATGCCCGGATAGGTGCTTACTAATCAAATTAGTTAGCTTATTTGTTAAGTACTAGAAACTGTTTTCCTCAAGACAGTGAGGAAAGTTGAGTGCTGTAGTAATTTGTAGCTTATTTAGTGCTTACAATAAGTTTTGAACAAGTGCTGAGCTCAAAGAAACAGACTTGAGTGCTGAAACCAAAAAAACAGGTTAGTTCTAAGAAACAAAATTAAGCTAGAAGGCTTCCCTCCAACACAGAAAGGCTTGGGGGCTTAGAAGCCTACAAATAGTCCTGGACACAGCAAATCTGTATCCAGACTAGACTACCCACAGGAAAGGCAGGAAACAAGTTTAGAATTTTTTTAAGTGAAAAGAGAGAAAGAAGGAGCAGAAACTAAGCTGATTGGCCTTCTCAAATGTTCTCCCTGTATTAGGTAGAATGAAGTAATGACACTAGATTGGGAGGATGGTCCCAGATCAAATTTACCGTAGGGGTGGGCAACTGCAAAGCCACCAACTATAAGAACAGCATACCAATAGGGAGCGAAGGTATATACATACATACATACACTCACACACACACACACACACACACACACACACACGCACACACACACACACACACACACACACACAGTGGTAACGTATAAATGAATTATTGAAATAAATGAAATTATGCAAATGTACTACTATAATTGCATTGGCCACAATTTAAGGACTGATGAGACAGAAATCATTTCATTCATTTGAGTTACAGGTTAGATAAATGTGACACTTTCCCTTTAAGTGAATGTCTTTAAGGAACATGAAAGGTTACCTTTCAGATTCTGAGGAAGTTCCATTTCACAAAAGAAAAGCGCTAAATATAATGCACCTGGAAGTGGAGTGACTACTATGGTTTTCCACTACACAGCATTCAGTCTTCTTCAGATCTGAATACCTGGCTTAAGACATCCATACAAATCCCTCTGGATACTATAGCACTGCAGTTGCAAGTAATATATGGCAACTTAGTAGTCTACAGTACATGATGCTGTACTGTTGAGGGATGTGCTAACTGCAGCCTAGCTTCTACAAGCACTGATTTCTATTTGGATACAGTGATCTGAGTTCCTGATTTCTGTTACTGTAAGAGCTACATAGTATGCAGATACTCTGTATCCTTTGCTTATCAGAGCACACTTCACATTGTGTTTTTGTCTAACTGCACAGTTGTAATAAAAGACTAGGCCCACTTGCTTACCTGTGCAGATGCATTGTGTATTCCTATGTATCAAATGCACTGCTAAACTAAGGTATTAGCAATGCAGCCTAGGCATTTTGAATATAGAGATTTACCCTTTGGTTTAATTCCCTTTCCATTTTACCAGTATGAGAGTGTGCATCAAATCTGAGTACATCTGCATATACCAGGCAGTTAGCGTAACATGCATTATATTTCAAGCTTCCTTTTAGTTTCTGGATCTACAAAAACAACTGCCTCATAAATATAACTGCATACATTGCAACTTCCACATCTTCCATTTCCAGTTAGCACGCTAGTATTAAAAATAGCCTCACTTTGACACCCTAATGACATATCAGGTATGAAGTCATATCACTCAGTAAGTATTAAATGGTAAGTTTTTATTTTTAAAAAATAAAATAGTTGGCCCTACATGAAGTGGGGAGCTTTGCTCCCACACCCACTATCGGACAACACCCCAGATTCCACAGCTTAGGAAATGGAGAGAAATTCCACTTACCACACATCTCTGTTTTGAATAATTACAGGGTATGATAAGTCTGCACTCTGTAAGTCATTAGGTTCCCGTCACCCTCTTTGTTATGAATGTAACCTTTTCATTTCAGTGCTAGTTCTAAATATGTATAGCTTACACATCCACCGATGCACTTTTACCATTGATGGTTACTGTTGTCTAGTCTTTTTGTTAATGCCCTACATCCATGAAAACCTTATAGTGTTATCATTTAGTGTAATTTTGTTATCATCTCTCATGGTTTGTAACAGTAATTTATTTCAATTCTAATTCACTGTCAAATAAGAACGCATCACTCTTCTGCACTATAATGTGAATAGTGCACAAGAAGCCTCCTAATTGTGTCAGCTTGCAGTCACATGAAATAACTCTGTGCAGATATGACAAGAAAAAATACATGAGATAATTTCTTCCTCATCTGTCAGCAAAGATTTTAAAAATATTCATTAAATAGCTCATGTTTCTTGGTCAAGTCGATGCTTGCATACGAAATTGCTAAACTTTGCTATTATCTCAGAAATGTAGCCAACTCCCCTACAACTGAAGTACTGATTTCAATGGTAATGACGTTGAAAATGAAGTTGTTTTGAGACAGGATGAAGATGATGATGGTCCTCTAAAGGATATGAATTATATTAGATGACCATGATTAATGGCTAAGCACTTTGAGTGGGATATCATAACTTTGCTAAAAGAGAAATAAAGGTTCCACAAGTCTTGATGAGCTGTGCATTCTAGTGCTAGTTCATTTTCAGCAAATGTATGCCGAGCTGTAAAATGTACAAAGGAAAGTATTTTTGTTCTGCATCTGAATGTCAATGGACTGGAATGACAACATATCCAAGAGGTATAAACTGTGGTTTTATACACTTTCTCTAAATCTAGACTATGTTGATTCAGAAACTACTAAGTACAGTAAAATATTGGTGTTTACATATTTCAGGTCCATCTTATCTATAGCCATATGATTGTTTACAAAGAGGTTGCATTCTACAAGCTCCATGGTTTAAGGGCAAATAATATTTTAATGTTCATGATAACTATCAGAATGGTGTGGCATCAAAGCTTATTTCAGTAGCTACAGATTCTGGTAGAAATGTAAATGGATATTTAAAAATCAAAAGAAAGAAAGAAAGATGGAGAGGTACATAAACTGCTAAATAAAACATCTGAAGTGTTTCGGTACCTTTAGTAGCTGTATGAATGTTGTTGTGTAACAATTCAAAACTTTCTGGTCAATGGGAAAAATATTATGACTAATCTGAAAGCAAAGCCTCTGGTACAGAAGTTGTTTAAAAAGTAAGCTTTGAATAGAAGAGATTTGCCTTACAAAGTGATAGATTAGTATTCCAGATTCTTTCTCATACTAAAATATGGGACAAGGCTTAAGAAAATCATAAAGCAAGGAAATTTAAGGTGGTAGTTTTCTATATCATTCTTGCCTGTCCTTACCCTGAAGGCCTGGATCTTTGGATATGAACACTATCTACTGGCATATTCCAGTATTCAAGCCCCAAAAGAGGTTCCTAGGACACATGGTTAAGACTTAGCATTTCCAGTTTGCAGTTCTTCCCTTTCACCAGACTAGATCTTCAAGAGTTTTCTGTAAGTGTCAAGTATCTGCAGTGGTAGCTGTTTGGATAAAAGTTATCAGAATATATCCCAAACTGAGTAACTACCTCTTACAGATTCATTGTAGAATATAGTTATCAGACCACACAGGCATAATAATTCATTTGTTCAAGTTTCTAAACTTTACAGTGAATAGAAAACACACACATATCTCAGCCCTTTACACCAAATGGTATTTGTTTTGAAGGGACTGTATTTGAACATAGTCTGGGTAAATGACTTTATGACCCAAGAAACATGTGACATTCTTTTCTAATCCCTCCTATTAATTCAAACATTATGACAGGATGGACAAGTCAGTACTGGTCTTTCATCCCACCCTCCATCACTGGCTCGTCTTCCTGAGTTCCTTATTGATTCAGGCTGATCTGGGCTCTAGACAGGCTTAATTTCTATATGCCATACGGTCAGTTGACCACAACTATTCAATATACTGACTAACTAGTTGGGCAGATGATCCCATGATGTAAAATAGACTCTGTGTTTTATTTGTAACATCATGGCTCCAAATCAGAGTTGCTGCATAGGTTTTCTCAATTATTGGCATGTTCTTAAGTTAATTAGTCACTGCCTACTGAATCATAGCTTAAATAATAGTGAGCACATCTGTACCCTAGTAAACTGATGCTAACAACCATAAGAAAATAAGAAATATTAAAAAGTCACCACGCTTCTCCAACATGTGAGGTTTCACTCTTTAAATAAAATTTGATTAGTAAATAGTGAAGGAGAATTCATGCAGTCCTGTAAGCACTAGCAGTACAGTCACTTACTATATTCTATATTTTATATGTAGACATATTTTAAAGTGATAAATCACTTGAATATAACTGTATTATCATGGGTACAATGCTGCTTTCTCCTAGGTGGTTAAGGGCAACCATGTTCATTGACGCTAGTGCTATGACAACATAAGAATGCTTTGCAAGTTTAGAGGGTTTTAGCACAGCGGTAAATGATGGGTGGGATTCACACTTCATACTTGATCAGGCTGTTAAGAGACTGCAAAAGTTTACGGGTAACATCTTAATGGAATGTAAATTGACGATAATGTAGAATCTCGTACATTAGCTAGCATAAGTCAGATTTATAATGTGTTTATTCTTTTGAGTTGTGTCTTCATGGTATATTATACATTGCTGACATCTCAACCATTCTGGCCAGCTTAATTTACTTAAAGTACAGCCATTATATTCAGCACACCTTTTGTCACCCAGTATAATGGTGGCTTGAATCCTCCTTCATATGTTTGAAAGCACCTTTTCCATATTGCAACTGCCTGACTAGCAGACACCTTCAGTTCTGATAGTAAAATGCAATCTTTATGTTATCATTTTAATATGCTTAAAATCTAATTCATTGTATAATTTGGCTATTTCATGGTTTCCATGAAACATATGACTTCTGGGTACTGTACATTTTAATATATATGCTTGCCATTTTCTTGCAGGAGATAGCTTGGCTTGAACATCTGCTATGCCAGCTGTTATCGTTTCATCTCTGTTTGTATTATTAATGCACCACTCATGAACTTCCCATTAATTCTTATTATACAGTACATTTATGTTGCTTTTTTTCTCATTGTGTGTCATTATCTTCCTTTCACTGGATGTTAGTACTTATCATGGGCCCTTTCTGAAGCAATGGGCATTGTTCTTGTTTTTTTTTTTGTCCCCTTTTACTTCATTTATGGCACTCCTATCCCAGTGCCACACATCTATTGCCAGGCTGTCAGCTTCTCACATCACCCTTGGACTTGCTCCAATTTGGGCTGGGACCATCACAGATCTTAAGGGCATCCCTGGCAGTCTTAGTTCTCATCCATCAGCAGGGAGATTTTTTTTTTTTTGCATTATGACCTACGCAGTTACTTTCCTTGTGCCCTCTGCTATGCTCATCAATAAAACCTCTGACAGTACTCCCCTTTTTAGACCATGCCTCCTCTGTGGGAGTATCATCAATGTGCTCCCTTCCTCCCAGGATGGGCACACCTTTTCCTCCCTGCCAGCACCTCAGATGTCCATGCCACTAATCAAATCCGGGTCACCCAGGCTGTAATCAGGGCTTTCTCCCTCTACGCCATGGCAGTGGCTCAGTGGATATTGTTCTTATTCTGAAAAGATGATGATGATGATGATGACATGCAGTATAGAGACAGAATTATAAATGTCTCAAGTCATGTGAGATACAGGTCAGGAAGCTTCACAAAAGTGGTTACCAAAATTAGAGAAACATCGATAACTTTTCTCCGAGACATATCTAAGACCTCAAAAACAACCACAGTATGTTTCTGTTCTCCAGCATATTCTTTCTGTAAAATGCAATGGTAAATATCTCCTAAACTGTGTGAGAATCTAGTGTGATAAATGGGCACACAAAACAGTGCCACAAGTAAAACAATCTGCTTAATGAAATGCAGCTAAGATATAAAGTAGTTAATGGGATACAGCAATAAGTACTACTTCATAACTACTTATCTATCTGCATAGGTTTGTTCTTTCTTTCTGACCTCTGACCTCAGCAGTGTCTTCAAAGTGGTGGTGCTGTGAAAAAAATGAATAATGTCATCAAAAAGCAAGATATGGCATGTGACGACCATGCCCTGGCCCAGCAATCAAGGAGCCTCAATCCTCACCACTAACACCAGGGAGGTCGTCTCCTAAAAGAGGAAAGGATAACTAATACACACAGTAAAGTACAATTTCCTTTAAGTGCACAGAGATCACAGTCAGTCTGGGGCTGGTTGCTCCCTTGCTCACCAGGTCCCCAATAAGACTCCCTACTGGCACAGCTATAGGGTCCAGATCTCAGCCTAGCTGGGCAAGCTACAACCTCCAGTACCCTCTCTGTCCAACCAGTGCTTCGTGTCCCTGCCCAAGTAGCTGACACAACACGCACACACACTTTGAGATAAGTATTTATACAACTTCACAGACACTCCTGGAAAAGGCTGACACAGATTCTCCAGCTGTGCCCCTTTACCCAAACCATACAGTAGTAATCCCTGCCACCACCCAGCTAATAATATCAGCTACTAACAGGCCCTTAAAAGGGTGTCCAATTATTGCTGTGCAATATTATTATTATCCTATGGTAATGTGACTATTCAGTCTAGGCTTATTGGAAGGACTTAGACAGTAAACTCTATATATATATATAATGTGCTCTAAAGCATAATTTATCTCTACATAAACCAGCCACAGGTAGAAGGTTTTACAAATATTTAATAATAAATAATTAAAACACAAGACAAAACTACTACACCACAGAGATATCTAAGAGTTCAGAGATCACACAGAAACTTAAAATAATACAGTAAGACAGGTCTGATTTCAAAGAAAAATACCTAATTAATCTTTACTAGCTTTAACTATTCCTACAAGAAATCACAGTGCTAAAACTTACATGTGAGCTTTGGGCAAAGTGCTGAGTTAGATGTCCAAAGTCAAAATGCTCTCAGTCTCTCACTGAACAATAGTTTTTAAACACTAACCAACAGCTTTGCTGAGGCCCTCCCAAATTACATCGTTTTTGGCACTTAGGGATTCTCAGGCCACAAACGGCATTATTTAGCAAGCTAACAACTGCTCAGGAAACTACAACAATGCAAGGCATTTCACATATACACTCTAGCAAAAACCAGAGCAATAAAGCACCTTCAACATGTAAATTCTGTTCATAAACGTTAGCCTTAAAACAATGGGCATGAAACCTTCAGTCAGATGCATTGGAGCCTACTTGTAAAACATGAAAGGATCACAACATGCTTGACTGGGCCAGTAGTGTGCAATGTTGTCACATATTTTGCAGTTCCACATTTCACAGTATTTTTTACACTCAAGAAAACATGCCTGTATTTTACATTTATTTACAAATGCCAGAATTATAGATCAAATTATATTTGACTAGGCTGGCAGCCTTTGCCCATCTCTCCCCAATCGTCACATGGCATACGAGTGTTGTTGTTACAAGTACTGTCAGGAAAGGTCACTGCAACTAGGGAAATGTGAAGACGGTTTCTAAAAGCAATATAGTCAACAGAGTGCCGTGATGACACTGTAACAGCAGGAAGAGGGCAACTTTATTAATCACTTTTCTGATGTAAGAACGAAACTTAATCAAATGTATTATTAGTTACCTTTCTGTGCGGTTAAGCTCTAGTCTCAAACTAGAGCATAAACAACAGCTGTGACAAAATAGAATGAAAAAACATTTTCATGGCTTTAAACGCTGTGATATACTCAACTGTCCATCCATCCAAATGAGTTACCCTTTTCTGCTACATTTGATGTAAATACTACCATTTGTACTTTGCCTCTAATTAACTTCACCTTTGTCTTATTATCCCAGTTTAATATGTATGAGCTATCTTTTATAGTCTATACTATAATTTCTATATTGTAATTTGCTTGATTTATACTGTACTGTTTTACATTGTAATTTGCTTAGTTATAGAGCTTTTCTCCCGGGGCCTCCACACACAGTCACACACTCACACACGTGTGCACAAACTGTGGCAGAGTAAAGTGTCTACCACACTGATTTGCCAGAGCAGCCATGGAAAAAGCAGTCTCCCATCATAGCCAATATTTCTAAGAAAAAATCATCCAGTCTACAGTCCACTGAAAATAATAAAATATGATGCTTTAACACAAACTGCCCCTCTTACAAGCACCACTGCATCATCCTCACTATAGCAAAATGGCTCCCAGATGAACACAGAGTTCACCTACATTTAGGTTTTCTCATATTCAAACTGTGTTATCTCCGTAACAAATCTGAGTGTTCTTGCTTCACTACTGGATACATTGCTAATGACATCCACACCCATCATCAAGTACACACTTTCTAAAACTTTTATACAGGTTGCTTCTTTGCAGTATGTGCTCATATGTTTTGCACTTGATGTATTGTGTGAGTATGTATGGTCTGTCTTCTCAAAGTCTTAACTCTGACCATGTAAATGATTTTTTCTTCAGTGCTGTAACTAGTGCTTTTGCAAATATGTCTTCACACATTTTTATTTTGTTTTTCTTCTATTTTATTTTTATGCCAAATTCCACATCTGTGTGAAGTTTTTTACCTGGGCTGTACCTGCAAATAGTCAGTTATGATTAACGCACAATCCCGGTTTACAAAAGTAAATCACATAGTCTGCATGTCCTCCCTGTGTTCATGTGAGTTTTCTCTGGGTGCTCTGGTTTCCTCCCACATTACAAAGACATCTGTCTGGAGCATTTCTCCCCAGACCTCCGCTGAAAATTGCCTTTGTTCCAAGTTGGACTTTTCCAGTTAACAAATATTAAATAAAATAAATAAAAAATATAAATAAAGTAAAATAACTACAATACATTTGTCTGCTGTCTGTGTGGTAGTACTGAGTCTGTTTCAGTTTTCAAGGATGTAAAACACTTCAAAAGCCTACACTTCATCTTCTGCCACTAGTAGTGCATTGGGGCAGCTAAAGCTCTAGGTTTAATATAAAATTGCAGTCAGGTCTCTCTGACTGTAGCAAACAAGGTTTGTGTACTCAGTATTGATGTCAAGATTTACACTGAGAGCTGAGGAGAGTTAAACGAATTCACTAACATCCTTGTCTTTAACACACAATAAGCTGGTTAAGAAGACCCAATCATAGCCTTCTGTGTTGTATATCATGGGTGCTGTCATTTACTACAGGTAGCACTTCCTGAGATGGATGGAAATGTATGTCCATCCACAAAGTCTATTTTAATACACAGACAACCAATACAAAGTTTCTTGAATTATCCCAGAAGTCTTTTGCCAGATCTTCTAACCTATTCTCTGGAGCTGCTGTTGTACCAACATAATCTATGATACATGATGTCACACTCTGAATGGTGTCTGTGTGTGTGTGTGTGTGTGTGTGTGTGTGTGTGTGTGTGTGTGTGTGTGTGTGTGTGTGTGTGTGTGTGTTTATGCATATGTCTAAGGGGGAAGAAGGCAAGAAGCCTTGTATAATTTCCCTGCTCTGTACTTATGGCTTTCCCCTCTACATTTCATTGCCCCTTGTTTACATGTATCAACACTAATCTATGAAAGCAAAGATGGGGAAAATGTTACTGCACCTTTCTGCTAATAACTTGAAGGAGGCCCAAAAAAGACAGTCTGCTTTAGTCAAACGTCTGTCCCATGATTGTGCACATCTATATAAAAAAGCGATACTGCTGAAATGTGGCATAGTCTTCCTTCATTCGTATATAGTTTCAGGCATGCTTGTAGGCATCTGATATACTCAGACTCTGCGTTCTATAAAGGAAGTGATCATTTAATACTGTATATTATTAAATGCAGCTCACTAACTCTCTCTCCTTCTGAACTGGGCTTGCTGTGGTGTTTCATAAATTGGTTACATTCACCAGCATCCCCACTTGCAGCTTGTGCTGTAAGGGAGTGAGATGACAGATAGTGTCTGTGCTGTGTTTGCCTATGAAATGATTTCCTCGAAGCCTCATAATGAGTTGTATGTGGCAGGATTAATGAGCATTATAATGGTAAATGGATGTTTGCAGCTCGGTTGTGTTCCATCACATAGTAACGTGGGGTTTCTGGTCCCTTGGAGGCCATAATTGGTGGCATTAATGCAGTTTTTAATTACACTTCCCAAAAAAATGAATTGCAAGAATACGAATAGCTAAGTGATCATGCTTCTGCAGTCTTACTGTATGTGGTGAAAACAGAAATAATAAAGTGCTGTCACTAGCTGAGTGTCATGCTGTGATGATTAAGCAGCCCTGTAATATTTTGGTAAATGTTTATAGTTTTAACACAGCTTATATATTTCTTTGATACAGTAATTTCTTGATCTTTTGCTGGTGCCTTGCAGTTACAAATATTGGCAACATTTCTAGTTGCAGTATGTTTTTTTTTGTGTTGCAGCATAATAAAAAGAGTAATAGTGGAACTGGATACTGGAAAAAGATTTTCCTTTATTAAGTTTGAAAGGTAGCACATTGTAAGACTTGTTTACACATTAATACTTAGACATGTAGACTGCCTATTGCTTACACATTAATACTCAGATATGTACACTGCCTATTGCTGGCACATTAATACTCAGATATGTATACTGTCTATTGCTTAAACATTAATACTCTATGTATATTGCCTATTGCTGACACATTAATACTCAGATATGCATACTGACTATTGCTAACACATTAATACTCAGATATGTATCCTGCCTATTGCTGACACATTAATACTCAGATATGCATACTGCCTATTGATTACACATTAATACTCAGGTATGTATGCTGCCTATTGCTGACACATTAATGCTAAGATATATATACTGTCATCAGTATTCATCCTTAGATACTTTATCATTTCCCAAGTTACATTACAAAGATTTCAAAGTTGAGGCAGCCCAAATTCATTCACTTATATCTAACTCAGTTCATTAACCTTTCCATTTTTACTTGCAACCTCCCTGTTTTCTGAAGCTTGGTAACTGCTTTCTTTCTCCCTAAGCTGAAGACAGCTCTGATATTGAAAGCAGTTCTTTTTTTCCTTCTGTGACTGTACACTTTGAGCAGCAGGTGGATTGCTGCATGCTAATTCTGGCAGACTGTGTTTGTGTGGAGGGGGGATAATGGGGATGTGTAAATAACCTTTTTTGCATGCTTTCAGTTTTGGGGACTTGTGGGGCATGGGATTCAGACACCTGGACTATAAAAATATCTGGCAAGATAGGGATCCAAAGAGGTAAATCTGCATAGCATTCCTATAACACACACATATGCTATGTGTGAATGGGAGCTTGTGTGTGTGTGTGTGTGTGTGTGTGTGTGTGTGTGTGTGTGTGTGTGTGTGTGTGTGTGTGTGTGTGTGCGTGTGTGTGTGCGTGTGCATGTGTGTGTGTGCGTGTGTGTGTGCGTGTGTGCGTGTGTGTGTGTGTGTGTCTGTGTGTGTGCCTCTGTGTGTGTTTGTCAGTGTATATGTGCCTGTGAGTGTAGTAGTAATATAGGTGGTAGATGCTTTGCTGTCTATGTGTTCCAACTACGCAGTGGAGCAGTTCATAGTCTTACAACTTCCTGGCTAATGAGATGTTGCTCTTCTGGAAACGTGATGACTATGGATTGTTAAATTAAACAGTAGTGCAGCTCAGCTGATCCGCACAGAATAAGTTGTGCAGAAGCCCTATTTACTCTGAATACAGATCAATGTATTTTTACTTATTTAATTTGATATATAAGAAACATGCTGGAAAATTATTAAGAAAAAGTATATTTCCTGAACATGTTTTTACATGTGTGATACTTTCATAATTCTTGAGACTTTCTGGACTGACACACACAATGAAGTTTTTATGATGCACTGAATCATTTAAAAAGGAAAATGTGTAAGAGGATAAGTTAGAGATAAACAGTTATAAAAGACTTCGCCTGCAAGCTGAAAATGAAAATGCTGAGTATGTTTGTAGATGAAGAACTGATAATTGCTGCATATATTTAGTACCGTTAACAGATGAAGTGTGTAACATATACAATGACAGTGATAAAATGTGCCTTTCTGGAACTCATACTGCAGAGTTTGTACATTACAAGCTGTACTTCAGGTGAATAACGTAGTAGGAGCTAGATTATTAATTTCTTTTAAGAACTGCCTGAACTTGAAGCTATTATTATTTTACAAGAATGATGACTTTTTAGAAAATACCAAGAACTATAGAACAGTGCGTTTATGTGCTATGACTGTAAAATGTATAAATGGATTAATATATCTGACGATATTTGCAGCTAGTATAAGGCAAACCGCAGAGGCCAGTATTCATAAATAGTGCTGTAGTACAGTGCCATTTACTGATTCATAGTTGCCCACATTCCCAAAAGGGGATCATCTCATTTACACAACTATTTACCCCTCCATTGTGTAGTTTGATCAGCTACTCACCAAAGTATTGTAACAGGTGCAAGGACGCGTACATATACACACACACACACACACACACACACACACACACACACACACACACACACACACACACACACACACACACACACACACACACACACACACACACACACACACACACACACACACACATACATATATCATACTATCGCTCATAATACCCATTTACCCACAGATGCTCACACTGTTCAAGTGCTCTTATACAGCATCAACACAATGAAATGCACATGCATGCTGTTATACACTCCCTTCACAGACATCATGACTTAATTATATAGGCTAACTGTGCAGGGTGAAGCAACTCATTCACCAGATTCCTGCATGTGAAATGTATACATATATGTCACAAGAATACTATGCAGACTTACACTTTTTCATCCCTGCTCTAACCAGGTTTGCCATCTGTGAATCATATCTGTAACTAGGCAGCATGGCGAGGCAATCATTTATATTGCTTCCTCTTGTGGACTACTGTAATAGTATGTGGTACTCTGGACCTCTCTGCCAAGTTCTTAGATGGTTACTAAGCATGTGGTCCAGAAGACCATTCAGGACCCTAGCACAGCTTCCTTATTGCCTCAGGGCACTGGCTGGTTAAGTGACATGAAAAAAAGTCATTCAATAGGCAAATGGAGGCTGAGGGAATCAAACTCTAGACTGCTGAGCAGCTAGTTAATACCCTTAATTCTCCATATTAATTGAAAGAGTTTAAATATATATAGACAATTTATTGTAGTCAATCAGCATGCATGTTTATTGGAAAGTGGGAAAAACAGAATATCTAAAAAACAACGCAAGTAGAGTCTATGTAGAAGGTGTCTGAAGGCCAGGCTCGAACCACAAGCATCTTACTACTGTGACACTATGCTGCTCATTACCACTGAGCCAATGTGCTGCAAAAGTTCTTAAAAAGAGGAGTGGGTGACTCTATAAACGGGAACAGTTGCAAAGTGTACAGGATAGACTGTACTTGTATTTCCAACTAATATTATCAGCCACAGAGGAAGACTTTTCTTTAATTATATTAATTTACATGCAATGAGCTTTCCCAGAAAGGATGTTTTTTTAATGATGGGAAGATAATAAAAAATTAAAAACATTTTATTATTTATTTATTGACATTTGTTAACCAGGTTAGTCCAGCTGAGCCAGGAGCCCATTTTCAGTGGAGTCCCGAGGAGAAAAGCTCCAGAAATAATACAAGTAATTATGATATTTACAAAATATTAAAGTAGGGTCACAGAATATAGTACAAGTCAAAAATGTGTGCACAGCAGTACAATGCATAAGTAAAATAACAATTAAGTACAATTTCCAAAATGTGAGAACAACTGTATACAGCATAGGCCAAACAACAATTAAAATGTTTCATTTTAAGTAGAGTTGCTGCTACTGAGATTTGTCTGCATACATCAACTGGACATAAGCTGATTTAAGTATATTTCCTTCATTTTATTGTGGTTGTTATAACTTGGGGACTGAGTTCTCAGATCTAGCTCTGTTGAAACTGTCTTGTGTGTGTGTCTGAAGCTCTGCACTAGTTGTTAAACTGCACTGAAATTCCTTTAAGTGTTAATTAGCTTGGGGGGTTTTCTGATAACTTTAAAACCTGTGTTGGTTACATCTCTGGTAATCATTTTAAGTAGAGTTGCTACTGAGATTTGTCTGCATACATCAACTGGACATAAGCTGATTTAAGTATATTTCCTTCATTTTATTGTGGTTGTTATAACTTGGGGACTGAGTTCTCAGATCTAGCTCTGTTGAAACTGTCTTGTGTGTGTGTCTGAAGCTCTGCACTAGTTGTTAAACTGCACTGAAATTCCTTTAAGTGTTAATTATCTTTGGGTTTTCTGATAACTTTAAAACCTGTGTTGGTTACATCTCTGGTAATCATTTTAAGTAGAGTTGCTGCTACTGAGATTTGTCTGCATACATCAACTGGACATAAGCTGATTTAAGTATATTTCCTTCATTTTATTGTGGTTGTTATAACTTGGGGACTGAGTTCTCAGATCTAGCTCTGTTGAAACTGTCTTGTGTGTGTGTCTGAAGCTCTGCACTAGTTGTTAAACTGCACTGAAATTCCTTTAAGTGTTAATTAGCTTGGGGGTTTTCTGATAACTTTAAAACCTGTGTTGGTTACATCTCTGGTAATCATTTTAAGTAGAGTTGCTGCTACTGAGATTTGTCTGCATACATCAACTGGACATAAGCTGATTTAAGTATATTTCCTTCATTTTATTGTGGTTGTTATAACTTGGGGACTGAGTTCTCAGATCTAGCTCTGTTGAAACTGTCTTCCCACCCTCCCTGTTCTTGGATGTAGTTTAAATTTGGTGGCTTTTGCAGTGCCCGCCCCACTGTAGATTTGATCTAGGACACTCCCCCAGTCCCTTCTCTTTACCGCATTCTCTAATAAACCCTTTCTGCACTTGCTTTTAGTCCTTTTAATTTAATTACATTTTTCATACTGTGTGTGGACTAATATTGCTACATACTCAAGTGTGCCAGCTTGCACTGCATGTGAATTGTTTTTATAGCATTTACTGTCTGTTTTTTTCCTTGTCGCTGTAAAAAAAAAAAAAAAAAAAAAAAAAAATTCTCTTGTTTTCCTGCCTTACTGAACTAGAGTAGTCCAGTTTCAGAGTTGCTGATCCCTGGGCTTTGTATTTAGTTCCTGTTACTGATCCATTGCCTTATTAGGAAGGAGGGAAGTTTCTTTGCTTACCAGTGGGAGTGGGAAGCACTGAGCGGCCTTTTTGTCCGATTTGGTGAAGTTTCAGCCAGAAACTAGTAGTCCATTGGTCGTTTTGGGCCAGTTCTAGCTCCTTTCAGCCCCTGCTATAAAACACGCTAAACACGCTTTTCCAGCTTGTACCAACTCAGCACAGATCCTCGTGGTGGCCTGCAGAGTGATCCAAGCAGCAGAGAGCTAAAAGAGTGACTTTCTACCAGATATAAGTATTTTTGTGGCTTTCCCACTGTTATTAAGCTAGCGACTGCATTTTGCCTGTTTTACTGCTACTTTAAGTGATTTCTGCATTTTACACTGTTTATTGCACTTTAAGTTACTAATTGTTGCAAATTGTTTCTGTAGGCTACACACTAAAGTGCTAGCCGATTTACAGCATTTATAGCATTTACTGTCTGTTTTTTTCCTTGTCTCTGTAATAAAACAAAAATCTCTTGTTTTCCGCCTTACTGAACTAGAGTAGTCCAGTTTCAGAGTTGCTGATCCCTGGGCTTTGTTTTTAGTTCCTGTCACTGATCCATTGCCTTATTAGGGAGGAGGGAAGTTTCTTTGCTTACCAGTGGGAGTGGGAAGCACTGAGCATCCTTTCTGTCCGATTTGGTGAAGTTTCAGCCGGAAACTAGTAGTCCATTGGTCATTTTGGGCCAATTCCTAGCTCCTTTCAGCCCCTGCTATAAAACACGCTAAACACGCGTTTTCCAGCTTGTACCAACTCAGCACAGATCCTCGTGGTGGCCTGCAGAGTGATCCAAGCAGCAGAGAGCTAAAAGAGTGACTTTCTACCAGATATAAGTATTTTTGTGGCTTTCCCACTGTTATTAAGCTAGCGACTGCATTTCGCCTGTTTTACTGCTACTTTAAGTGATTTCTGCATTTTACACTTTTATTGCACTTTAAGTTACTAATTGTTGCAAATTGTTTCTGTAGGCTACACACTAAAGTGCTAGCCGATTTACAGCATTTATAGCATTTACTGTCTGTTTTTTTCCTTGTCTCTGTAATAAAACAAAAATCTCTTGTTTTCCGCCTTACTGAACTAGAGTAGTCCAGTTTCAGAGTTGCTGATCCCTGGGCTTTGTTTTAGTTCCTGTTACTGATCCATTGCCTTATTAGGGAGGAGGGAAGTTTCTTTGCTTACCAGTGGGAGTGGGAAGCACTGAGCAGCCTTTCTGTCCGATTTGGTGAAGTTTCAGCCAGAAACTAGTAGTCCATTGGTCGTTTTGGGCCAATTCCTAGCTCCTTTCAGCCCCTGCTATAAAACACGCTAAACACGCTGCTTTTCCAGCTTGTACCAACTCAGCACAGATCCTCGTGGTGGCCTGCAGAGTGATCCAAGCAGCAGAGAGCTAAAAGAGTGACTTTCTACCAGATATAAGTATTTTTGTGGCTTTCCCACTGTTATTTAAGCTAGCGACTGCATTTCGCCTGTTTTACTGCTACTTTAAGTGATTTCTGCATTTACACTGTTTATTGCACTTTAAGTTACTAATTGTTGCAAATTGTTTCTGTAGGCTACACACTAAAGTGCGCTAGCCGATTTACAGCATTTATAGCATTTACTGTCTGTTTTTTTTCCTTGTCTCTGTAATAAAACAAAAAAAATCTCTTGTTTTCCTGCCTTACTGAACTAGAGTAGTCCAGTTTCAGAGTTGCTGATCCCTGGGCTTTGTTTTTAGTTCCTGTTACTGATTCATTGCCTTATTAGGAGGAGGGAAGTTTCTTTGCTTACCAGTGGGAGTGGGAAGCACTGAGCAGCCTTTCTGTCCGATTTGGTGAAGTTTCAGCCAGAAACTAGTAGTCCATTGGTTGTTTTGGGCCAATTCTCCTTTCAGCCCCTGCTATAAAACACGCTAAACACGCGTTTTCCAGCTTGTACCAACTCAGCACAGATCCTCGTGGTGGCCTGCAGGGTGATCCAAGCAGCAGAGAGCTAAAAGAGTGACTTTCTACCAGATATAAGTAGTTTTTGTGGCTTTCCCACTGTTATTTAAGCTAGCAACTGCATTTCGCCTGTTTTATTGCTACTTTAAGTGATTTCTGCATTTTACACTGTTTATTGCACTTTAAGTTACTAATTGTTGCAAATTGTTTCTGTAGGCTACACACTAAAGTGCGCCAGCCGATTTACAGCAATTACTGTCTGTTTTTTTCCTTGTCTCTGTAATAAAACAAAAAAAAATCTCTTGTTTTCCGCCTTACTGAACTAGAGTAGTCCAGTTTCAGAGTTGCTGATCCCTGGGCTTTGTTTTTAGTTCCTGTTACTGATCCATTGCCTTATTAGGAAGGAGGGAAGTTTCTTTGCTTACCAGTGGGAGTGGGAAGCACTGAGCGCCTTTTGTCTGATTTGGTGAAGTTTCAGCCAGAAACTAGTAGTCCATTGGTCGTTTTGGGCCAATTCCTAGCTCCTTCAGCCCCTGTTATAAAACACGCTTAAGCGCAGCTGGGATGGAGTTACCACTGTTGCACACAAGAGCAGCGGCGGTTAAACAAGGTTAAACTATTTGGGCCATCTAAATTCCACTCTTCCAATTTTCCCTTAAAACTACCTTCCTCGAGCTGTACTGCTGATCTAACCAGCATATCCTATAACTGAAAAGTTCATCTCTACTTGATTCCCAAGTAGACTATTCTCTATCTGTAAAGCCTAGCACTTACTCCTACAGTACTTGCACCTTGATAAAGCACTCTTATTATAGATAGTACCCCACCAGCCTAAAACCCACTTCCCCCGGAGTCCTTTGAAAGTCTCTTTATCTACTACTTCTAGTATGTCGAGGGATCAGTTGCTAGTGTCCTCTCCAGCTCAACTGGTGAACCTGGGAATATTGAGGCAATGTTACAACTGCCTCATGTACACAGACAATCCTCTCCTTCTCCCACAAAACACAAATACGTTTGGGAGATGCAACTATACGGCCAAACTGGAGGCTGAGCTCTCTCAACATAGGACTGGCAAGACCAGACAGGAGGAGAAGGTAACCACACACAATACATACCCAGTCACACATGGTACCATCACAACTTCAAATCATACACATACTCACACAAAGACATACTCGAGGCTCTGATCAAAAATTTACCAAAACAGCAGAGGCCACCAAAGCAGACACCCAAACAACTACCACCTCACGACCCAACACATGCAACACATAGACCACACAGTCAGAGTGTCAAACAGTCACAGCCCTTAAGGCCAAACAAAATGCCAGACACACTTGTCATTGGTGATTCCATAGTCAGACACACTGACGTCCGCTCACCAGACTGAGTAAAGAGAAGGTCACAGTAAGCTGCCTGTCAGGCGCTAGAATCCGCCACATAACGCAAGCACTCAGGTCTCTCAACAGCAGGTACAAGTACGACTCAGTCATTGTCCACGCTGGTGTCAACGACCTGAGACGCACCTCCTGGACTACATGAAAAGGGACATCGAGGAGCTCTCTGATTATGTAGCCCAGGCAGGTATGACCCTGACCTTGAGCAGTATCCTACCTTCACCTAGAATGATGCCACAATACAGTGATAAGATGATCAGCTTTAATAATTGGCTTAAATTCTGGTGTCATTCAAAGGGGATCCAATGTCTGTCTGCCTGGGATGACATGCTGGACAAGCCACGCTGCTTGGGACGGCTTGCACCTGTCACCCTGGGCTTCCGGATATTGGCAAAGGCTCTTGCCACCCCATAGTGCCTTTTTAGGCAAGGCTCAAATTCTAAACCTACCACCCTAGAACACCAAAAAGGAAAAAACTAAGGGTAATGCTGCTCAATGCCAGAAGTCTCAATCTCAAGATGCACGCACTCGAGGCCCTTCTCAATATGGAGAACATCGATGTCTGTGCTGTGACAGAAACCTGGTTCAAGGCTCCTGAGAGCACCCCAGCACTAACAGGTTTCACCTCATATCATGCTCCGCCCCAAAATCCGGACAACACCAAGAAAGGAGGGGTGTCCATATTCATAAAGGACACCCACACCTCAAGGTTGGTGGCAACGCATGATGCATCGGAGACCATCCAGGTGCAATTAACCATAGGCAAGACTGCTCTGCAATTTGTAGCATGTTACAGGCCACCCTCTCAAACTCAGGAACCTCACATGGCCTTCCTGAAAACATTGGAGGGATAAATGTATCTCCAAATACCATCATACTAGGTGACTTTAACTACCCTAATATAGACTGGGAACACTACTCAAGCCCGAACACTCTAACCCAAAGATTCCTGGAGTTCATAAACTCAAATGCCATGGAACAACTAGTCACCATCCCCACAAGAGGAGAAAACATACTTGATCTCATCATCACGAACATGGGATCAAAATGTTCAACACCGAAGTATACCCCTCACTGGTGAGATCAGATCATAAACTAATCTCGCTGGAGGTCCTCATCCGCCCCCACCTGAAACAAAAAGACCACAGTGAAAAACTTCTCAAAAGCCGATTTCACACTTCTAAAAACTAGTGTGGTCTCCTTTAAGGCCCCTGAGCCAGTGGTAAACATTACTCAAACCGCTGAATCACTTACAAATGCCTTCTACCAGCACCTACAGGACTGCATGGATCAGGCAATCCCAAACAAAACTAAGACTCTCTGTACCAAAGGCAAGCGTCCAGTCTGGTGGACCCCAGCCATAAACAAGCTCTACAACAAAAGGAGGAAGCTACTACAAGATAGAGCAAAATCCTTGAAAGGTAAGACACCTTTGATCATTATAAGTAAAAACTAAGAGCTCTCATAAGATCATCCAAGGCAAATTTTGCGAGGAAAATCGCCAAGGACTCTAAAGAGAATCATAAGGCCTTCTTTAGCTATGTTAGAAACCTAGGAGGAAACTCCCAGATATGCTCAGAATTAGTTCAAAATGATGTGAAAATTACTGAACCTACACACATTGCCAACATACTGGCTGACAGGTTCAGTGCAAACTTCTCCCCCCCCAAAAGGAGAGATATCTATTCCAGAGGATTGTAGCCCCCAAACATCTCCAACGCCCAGGTGAGAACTGCCCTCACTAAGGCAAAAAACACAGCATCCATGGGACCGGATCGTGTCCCCGGCTGTGTGCTTCATGAACTCAATGAGGAATTAAACCCACAGTTAGGACAGCTGTTTAATCTTAGCCTCACCTCAGGATACGTGCACCAAGGAGTGGCGCACGGCGACTGTGGTCCCACTTCATAAGGGCGGTGCCTCCACAGACCCTGGAAATTACCGCCCATTAGCTTGACAAGCCTTATCTGCAAAGCCATGGAGAGGATCATAATGGAACTCATAAATAAAGACATAGGGAACTTGCAGACTTTGGATCCAACTCAGTTTGGCTTTGTCAAAGGCAGATCCTGCCTCTTAAACTTGGTTGACTTTTTCGAGACAGTCACCAAGGCCATTGATGAGGGAAAGGCAGTCCATACAGCCTACCTCGACCTGGCAAAGGCCTTCACACAATACCCCACTCAGGTATCATCGAAAAACTCATCAGCTTGAATGTAAACCCATACATCACAAGATGGGTTGCAAACTGGCTAAGTGACAGAACCCACAGGGTCAGAGTTGCTGGAGCCATGTCAGACTCAAAGCCTGTCACAAGTGGTGTCCCACAGGGCTCAGTCCTGGGTCCACTCTTGTTCGGCATCTACTTTTCTGAAGTACAAGCAAACACAGGAGGGTTATGGCTGACAAAGTTTGCAGATGACTGCAAACTGGGCGCCATAGTCGAAAACACATCTGACACAGATATCCTCCAGAAGGGCCTCACAGAAATGGATAACTGGTGCCAGAGCCATGGCCTGAAGTTAAACGCCAAAAATGCATAGTCATACCCTTTGGGAAAAACAAGGCTACCCCTAGCTACCATATAGGTGGCAATCCACTGAGCACAGAAAAAGTCATCAGAGATCTGGGGACCCAGGTTGACAGTAGCCTTCGTTTGACACTCATGTTGCTAAAGTAGTTAGGAAAACCTTCTATATCACCCACCTGATCATGAAGGGATTCACATCTAGATCAAGGGAGGTCATCGTCCCCTGTACTCATCACTTATTAGACCTATGATTGAGTACAATGCCCGCTCGAATGTATCTGACCAGACACCTGCTGCAGCTTGAAAGGCCCCAAAAGTTCCTCACCAAAAGGATAAAGGGTCTCAAAAATATGTCTTATGCTGCCCGACTGAAAGAACTCCAGCTCTATTCAGTCTCATACCGCTTGCTCAGAGGTGACCTGTGCCTGACATATAAGGCCATGTCAAACCCAGATTTGATGAATATGCTTCACCTCAAAAATCTAGATCCCTCAGAACCACAAGGCGGAGACTTAAACCTTGACACGGTTATAAATAGAACGTGCTGGAGGGACAGATTCATCACCCAGAGACTCCCTATGCTGTGGAACAAAATCCCGGTACATGTGAGGCAGAGCACCTCTCTGGTCTTGTTCAAGAGGAATCTTGACCAATGGATGGGAGATTGCAGATATACCCCAGGGATTACTTCAGCGTCACTGCTTGACAGAGGCACAGCAAAATGATAGGCATAGTTTTTATTCAAACTAAAGGGGTGGCGAAAGCCACATAACTATGGGCTAGGCTTATAAATGCCCTTGGGCAGATAGCCTAGTATGAACCTATGAACCTATGAACCTATGAGTGCAGCATGAATACAGTTTGCTAGAGCAAGTACTAGGAGGAAAAAGAGATGACAGAAAAGGAGATCAGATGAGAGGGGAGGAGACTAGTTCAAGTGGGGGTGGGACAAGGGTGTGGCCAAGTCTTCAGGAGAAAAGGTTCTTTCTTAATCAGGTATTTATGCAGAATGCTTCTTATGTAGAGAGGGGGTGAGTTCCAAGCATGGGCTACAGAGTATTTGTAAAGGGTCTTACCAATGTTTTTGTTGGGTTTGTATAAGTGAATCAGGTGTTTACTGGCAGTACGGAGGTGACGAGGTAGGCTATAGAAGGAGACTAAACTGGAGATGGAAGGACAGGATGAGGGTTCATATAGGATAGAGTGTGAAATATGTTCTGGGGTGTAAGTAGCTGTTTGGAGAATTCTGGCCATTGGAGTGACTTAAGGGCAAGACAGTGGTGAGAGCTGTAAGGAAGGCTGGTGGCGAATCTGGCAATTTTGTTATAAGTTTGCTTTAGTTTAGTAATAAGAAATGTTTCAACATGAGTAAGGACAGGGGCAGCATAAAGAAGGCAGGGTAGGAGTAGGGCCTGAGCAAGGGAGGGTTTGGAGGAGGGTGACATAAATTTTTGATTATAAAAGAGAAGTCCAAGTTTCTTGTGGGTCTTTTTTATACTTTGTTGAATATGAATATCAAATTTTAATTCCTCGTCAATGATAACTACAAGTAGTTTAGTATGGGGTTCTAGTTTAATAATGATGTTGTTGAGAGAGGATATAGAGAAAGAGGCTTTATACTGAGCACGTATTTTAGGGAGTAAGAGAAAAAGTTTGGTTTTCTTTGGGTTTAATATGAGTTGGTTATTAGAGAGTCAGGTTTTGACAGAGGAAAAGGTTTGTTGAGTGAGACCTAGTAGATCAGAATGTTTGGGCAGAGGTAATGAGGATGGAGTCATCAGCGTACTGTAGAAGTGTAGAGAGGTTAGTAGCAGAGTGAAGTTTATTAGTGAATATATTAAACAGGAGGGGGCCCAGAACTGATACTTGGAGAACTCCAGTATTAACAGGGAGGAATGAGGACAGTTTGCCAGCAAACAGATTGCTGCCTGTTGGAGAGATAGGTAGAGAACCAGTTGATGGAGGAGGAGGTAGAGAGATGTAGGTCTGAGTGTTTAGTTAGAAGTTTAGAATGAGAGACAGTATCAAAGGCCTTTGAAAGATCGAGGAAAAGACTAGAGATGAGGAAGTTATTGTCACGGGCTTCAGTTATTATTTGGATAAATGACAGTAATGCAGTAGAAGTGCTATGGTGGGGCCTCATGCCATGTTGGATAGGAGTGAGGAGATTGTTAATGAGAAGGTGTTTGAGTAGTTGAACACAAATGCACTTTTCCAAGATTTTGGATGGGGGGGGGGGGGGCTAGGATAGCAATAGGTCTAAAGTTAGAGGGATCTGTAGATTTGCTGCCTTTGTGAAGAGGGATAGTATGGAAGGATTTCCAAATGTCAGGGAGCAGGACTTCTGAGATGGAATGGTTAATATGAATAGAGACAGGGTAGGCGATGGATTGTGCAGCTATTTTTAGGAAATGAGGGGGTAGTTGGTTTGCTGAGGGAGAGCAGGGTTTAAGTTTGTTAAGGAGAGAATTAATTGTAGTAATAAGCTTTGGGGAGAGTTTTGTTATGGGGTAGTGGAGGTGTTGAGTGAGGTGTGCTGTTTTGTGTATTAAGTGTGAGGTTTTCAACAGTTTCTATGAAATAGTTGTTAAAGACGGAGGTAGTTTCAGAAGCAGTGTTGTTAGGAAAGGTGTTGGGAGTAGGGTTACCTGGGCGGAGTAGGTTGTTGATGGTGGTCCAGAACTTTTGTGGATTTTTGTGTGGGCTACTTTGGTTAGAGGGAAATAAAGCTCTCTTGTCTCATTTGACAAGTCTTTTAGCCAGGATTCTGAGCTCTCTGTATGTCTGCAGTAAGAGAGGGGACTTGTTTTTAACCCAGGCTTTCCAGGAAGAATCTCTTTTGTGCATGATTGAGTGGGTTTGTTTTGTTAGTCAGGGAGCATAATTGGATTTGATTCTGATTTTTCTGGGTGGAGCAATAGAATTAAGTGTGTCAAGGAAAATCTTATTGAAGGAATTTTCTGCCTCACTGAGGTGATAGAGGAAGGACCAATTAATGCCAGATTGTTTGGATTTTAAAGTGTCTGGTTCAAAGTTGGTAAAGTTCTGGCATACCCTGTAAGTAGGGTCTTTAGATGAGTGTTGGGTGAATCTGTGTAAGAAGGTTGGAGAGTGGTCACTCAATGATTTGGGAAGTATACCAGGATTATGACAGAGGTGAGTAACTGAAGTAAGGATCCAGTCAAGGATGGGTCCGGATGAGGAGTTTTTGTTTATTCTAGTAGGGGTGGAGATATATTGGTAAAAACCATGAAGGTTAACACTATGGGTAGGGGATGAGAGGGACAGTTTAGTCCAGTCTATATTAGTGTCTCCAAGTATGATAGTTTTATAAGAGTTATGGTGAGTAATCCAGGACAGGAACTTTTCTAGGATGGGGATTATCTCCAGGGGAAATATAAATACAGACTATGGAAAATATTTTGTGAAGGTTGAGGTGACAATTTACGATCAGTATTTCAGCAGGTGAGAAGCAGGGAACAGAGATGGAGAGAGGGGACAGGTTAAGTAGCTCAGAGTAGAGGATAGTAACCCTGCCTCCCTGCTTATTGGTTTTATCTGAGTGAAAAATGTTATAACTTGGAGGTAGGATTTCTGTGTTAGGGATGTGAGGCTTCAGCCAAGTTTCTGATAGGGCAAGAATGTGAGGAGATGTGTTAGGTATCTAGGAGTGCAGGTCTGTTACTTTATTTACAATACTTTGAATATTTAGAGAGAAGATTTTGAGAGATTTGGAAAGGAATTACTGGTAGGAAGGGGTAAGTGAGTGTGGGGGGTATAAGTAGTGATATTGTGCAAGGAAGAGGTGGGAAGCCCGGGGTTGGGGTGGATGTCTCCATCCAAAAGAAGATTGTTGATGAAAGTAAGAAGAGAAGAGAGTGAGTTCAGGGTAAAAGGAAATCTAGGTTTCTGACCAGAGGACAGAGATGAGTAAGAACAAGTAGGAACTTTGAAAAGGTCAGATGGTGAAATAGGAAGATAGATGGTGAGATTAATTGTGGGTAAGAGATAGTATGAGTGTTAGGAGTACAGGGGAGAGTAGGTGAGGGGGACTGATAGTAGTCTGATGAATGGTAAGAGGTTGTTAGAGAGAGGAGGAAGAGAAAGGTGGTGAAGAGATAGAGTGACCACATGACCAGAGAGTAAGTAGGGAGAGGAAAGAGTGGTAGATGAGTCAAGAATGCAGTGAATAAGAGTAGTAAAAGCAGAGAAAGCAGACAGTGTGACTAGAGATGAAAATTAGGTGTTAGTGAGGAGGGGAAGGGGGAGTAGTGAGAATGTAAAGGAGGAGAGATCGGTGGGAGTGGATATAGGAGTGAAACAGGTGTTAGATTAGTTAGAGAGGGTGATTTGGTTGGATGGGAGGAAGGGGGTGTGGTGTGCTGTGGGCAACACATATCTGAGATCAAAACAAAATATGAAACTAATTCACTGTTCAGATACAAAAGAGATGGCAAGGAATACTGTTTTAAGATTCAGGTGTTGTATTGTTTTATATATTTTCTTTTAATTCTGGTGAAGTCCATGATATTTAGTTTACTTTTTGTTAGACCGCATTAATAAAGTTTATTTTATTACTTTGAACTGGTTATGATTGTATTTCTTGGACTTATCATGTAACTTGTGTGGTGACATTATGTTAATTGATGAACTTCAAAATTGCCTATAGGTATGTGTGTGAGATGTGAGTCTGTGTGTGTGTGTTCTATGGCGGACTGGTGTCATATCCAGAACTGCTTCTCTCTCTTTTGCTCATGGCTTGCTGGGATTGAGACTTGTGCCCCCACCAGCACCAGCCAACCCCACACACAGTCTTAAGTAAATAAAAACAGGAAATGAAAAATAAAATAATGAATGGAAGAATGATTCGGTTGTGATGGCCATGAAAGGTAATCCTTACTTCATTTCCTCGTCTCAGTACTATAGCCACTTCATGTAGGCCGCTATCCACAGTGAAGACTGGATGAGTCACCAGTGCAAAATGCTGCAGCTAATGCCCCAAATATTATGCCTGCTGACTGTTAATATCTGGGTAACAGCTTGTATTTTTCCACAATAGCATTCGCTTGTGCTGTGTTCACATCACATTTTCGAAATACACTTTTGAATGCCTGTGTAGTATTAGAGTTCCAGACACTGCGTAAATATTTCTGCTCGAAGGAAAAGGAAACTATATGAACAAGAAGTGAATGTAATGCTTAATATGCTTAATGTGACAGTCTATTGATGGCCAGCTGTTATGGATCCATTCCTACAGGCTAACATTTGGTAAGACTGCATGTAGAATATTGTGATGCTGCCTGTGTTTAAAACTGTGTCCAAATATCTGGACTGGGTTATAAATATCTCAGGCTGGAAAGCTCTTTTCCTCAGAGGGCTGGACAGTTGTGGAATGTTATCCTTTGAGAGATCAGGAAGGCCTCTAGGCTCACTATATTGAAAAAACTTATTGACAATTGGTTTGGTGACAGGGTTTTTAGACCTTAGAAACAGCTGGCAAACTCATTTAATGCCTCTACTGATGCTCTGAATTTGTTTCACACATTGAACACTGAACATTGAACACTGAAATGACAAAGGTCTTTTCTGTATATAGTCTGTAAGAAGAGGTGGAAAAGAAGGCCATCTTACCTTCCAAAATATTTGATGACTCCCAGCACAGTGCAACAACAAATACATGATTTCAAAGAACTCAGTTCACCTCTTGGGTCAAAGCCCTTTACATTCTTAGTCTGTGACAAGGCACATATACTTTCTTCACTTTACATATGTGTTATAATACAAAAAGAAAAGATCCATCCAACCCAAGATATGTATAACTCATATACAAAAAGAAAAGATCCATCCAACCCAAGATATGTATAACTCATATACAAAAAGAAAAGATCCATCCAGCCTGGGATATTTATAACCTAAATACAAAAAGAAAAGATCCATCCAACCCAAGGTATTTATAACCCATATAAATAAAGAAAAGATCTATCCAACCTGAGATATTTATAACCCATATACAAAAACAAAAGATCCATCCAACCCAAGATACTTATAACCCATATAATATTATACTATATTACATCTGTCTGTCAGCAGAAAGAACAATAATTCTAGATTACCTATTCAGGTAGTCCATTCCATGGATCAACACTCTGTAATGAAATACTTTTAGAAATCCAGGAATTAGTTTGACCCTATATTCAGCTGAATGTGTTCCTTTTTGCCCCCTCTGTCAGTCCTGTTCAGAATGACCTTTTCACATTTCTCTGACATGACCTTGTGAACCAATATCCTGTTCCACCATCTCTTATAATTTCAAGTGAGAAGAGTTCTAGCACCTTTACTCTGGTCTTACCCCTTCCCCTTCATCACACTGATCTTTCATGTGGCTTTCTATATTCTTTCCATTAGCCTAATGCCCCTTTCATTGTATGGAGGTGTAACTGCGCAGTACTTGAGGTGTTGCCCGACTACGGCCATGTAGAATTAAACTATTATGTGTTTGCTTTTGGATTCCACTCCATGTGTGCACATGGCAGCATGCTGTTTGCTGCCACTGACCACTTACTCTGCTACTGATGATCCAGTCCAGTTGTGAGCAACACAGTCAAATTCTTTTGATGCTCTTTTGCCATCGGTTCCTCACACCTGGGTGATATTCTGAATATATATTTTTTGGATTAATAGAAGTACTTAACACTTGTTTGTACTGAACCTCATTTGCCAGCTATCTCCATAATGTAGTCATCCATTTTAAGTCATTCTCTATATTCTGTCCTTGTCGTCAGCTTCCGCTGCTGTCTTTGTATCATCAGAATAGATGTCAGTCTTCATCTGTTTTCCCTTGAATATGTCATAGACAAACACTTTGAAGAGTGATGGACACAGGACAGGACAGTACAGCACTCTGTCAGTCACTTTCCTCCTCCGGACATTGTTCTCTAGCCTCAGTCTTCTGTGCCCTACCTTGCAGCTATGGCAGGGTTACCTGATTCTTCAGTCTTGGTCCTATCCCCTGTACTGTAATTTTTTTCTGTCAGCCTTCTGTGTGGGACCATGGCAAAATCCTTACTAATACACTGATGGACAAGGAATACTGGTTCTGTCTTGCCAAATGCACTTCTAAACTAATCAGAAAACTTGACTATGCTTGATTTGACAGCTGCTTCTGTCCATTTCCTCAGAGGGCTGGACAGTTGTGGAATGTTATCCTTTGAGAGATCAGGAAGGCCTCTAGGCTCACTATATTGAAAAAACTTATTGACAATTGGTTTGGTGACAGGGTTTTAGACCTTAGAAACAGCTGGCAAACTCATTTAATGCCTCTACTGATGCTCTGAATTTGTTTCACACATTGAACACTGAACATTGAACACTGAAATGACAAAGGTCTTTTCTGTATATAGTCTGTAAGAAGAGGTGGAAAAGAAGGCCATCTTACCTTCCAAAATATTTGATGACTCCCAGCACAGTGCAACAACAAATACATGATTTCAAAGAACTCAGTTCACCTCTTGGGTCAAAGCCCTTTACATTCTTAGTCTGTGACAAGGCACATATACTTTCTTCACTTTACATATGTGTTATAATACAAAAAGAAAAGATCCATCCAACCCAAGATATGTATAACTCATATACAAAAGAAAAGATCCATCCAACCCAAGATATGTATAACTCATATACAAAAGAAAAGATCCATCCAGCCTGGGATATTTATAACCTAAATACAAAAAGAAAAGATCCATCCAACCCAAGGTATTTATAACCCATATAAATAAAGAAAAGATCTATCCAACCTGAGATATTTATAACCCATATACAAAACAAAGATCCATCCAACCCAAGATACTTATAACCCATATAATATTATACTATATTACATCTGTCTGTCAGCAGAAAGAACAATAATTCTAGATTACCTATTCAGGTAGTCCATTCCATGGATCAACACTCTGTAATGAAATACTTTTAGAAATCCAGGAATTAGTTTGACCCTATATTCAGCTGAATGTGTTCCTTTTTGCCCCCTCTGTCAGTCCTGTTCAGAATGACCTTTTCACATTTCTCTGACATGACCTTGTGAACCAATATCCTGTTCCACCATCTCTTATAATTTCAAGTGAGAAGAGTTCTAGCACCGTTACTCTGGTCTTACCCCTTCCCCTTCATCACACTGATCTTTCATGTGGCTTTCTATATTCTTTCCATTAGCCTAATGCCCCTTTCATTGTATGGAGGTGTAACTGCGTGCAGTACTTGAGGTGTTGCCCGACTACGGCCATGTAGAATTAAACTATTATGTGTTTGCTTTTGGATTCCACTCCATGTGTGCACATGGCAGCATGCTGTTTTCTGCCACTGACCACTTACTCTGCTACTGATGATCCAGTCCAGTTGTGAGCAACACAGTCAAATTCTTTTGATGCTCTTTTGCCATCGGTTCCTCACACCTGGGTGATATTCTGAAAATATATATTTTTTGGATTAATAGAAGTACTTAACACTTGTTTGTACTGAGCCTCATTTGCCAGCTATCTCCATAATGTAGTCATCCATTTTAAGTCATTCTCTATATTCTGTCCTTGTCGTCAGCTTCCGCTGCTGTCTTTGTATCACCAGAATAGATGTCAGTCTTCATCTGTTTTCCCTCGAATATGTCATAGACAAACACTTTGAAGAGCGATGGACACAGGACAGGACAGTATAGCACTCTATCAGTCACTTTCCTCCTCCGGACATTGTTCTCTAGCCTCAGTCTTCTGTGCCCTACCTTGCAGCTATGGCAGGGCTACCTGATTCTTCAGTCTTGGTCCTATCCCCTGTACTGTAATTTTTTTCTGTCAGCATTCTGTGTGGGACCATGGCAAAATCCTTACTAATACACTGATGGACAAGGAATACTGGTTCTGTCTTGCCAAATGCACTTCTAAACTAATCAGAAAACTTGACTATGCTTGATTTGACAGCTGCTTCTGTCCATTAATTGATCGTGGTTGCTGTCCTAAAGATTCTTGTTCTCTAGAAATGCTACCAAGTTTCTCCTCATGATTCTCTCCATGACTGTCCCTTCTACTGCTGTTAAAATAACAGGCTTGTAGTTCCTTGGATTTTATTTACTCCCCTTTTTTAGTTTTCTTTCCTCTTAGACATCTGCATAGCTTCTTATTTGTTGATCTCTATCCAGTGGTTTGAGGGGGGGGGGGGGCAGGAGACAGGCCAGATTTCTGAGGATTATGGGATATAGCTCATGTGTTTTGGTGTGTTATCCTGTCTAAGGATAGCCATTTCCCTGTCTACATTCACCCACCCTATTCAGATGTCTTTTCACTGATTGCCCATTCTGTCCCCACATTTCCTTTAGTGTAACATCCCGTCCCTTATGACAACTGAAGGAGCATTCAGTACCTCTTCTTTGTCTTAGATTTCTACAGTCTCTTTCTGCTATCTTTGCTTAGTCTTGCCAGGATAGTCCTCGCATTCCTTCACTTTATGTACCTCAGAAAGCTATTGTTTCTCTTTTGATCCATTATGCCAACTCCCTTCCATGACTTCTTATATTGTCTGGAGTGTGCATTAGTCTGACCCACCAGTATTTAAAACGTTTTGAGCTGTTGCTATGTACCTTCTTCCCTAGATATCACAAGAGAAAAGAACAACACTATGCCCTCATTTCAGACATTTTCAGTGTAACCAAATCAGTCAAGCATCTTAACTGTTCATTGTTTACATCGATGTCCTCATTTACTATCAAAATATTGATTTTTATTTGTATGTTTGTTTCTGAGTCTGAATATCACACATGTTTGAGGTTTATAGTCAATAAATAATTCCAGACACTAAAGTTATAGAATCAACAAACTATAATTCAACATATTCACATATGAATCTGCCATATAGATGTGTGGATTCAGTGATATTCTCTGTGCCTGCACTAACTGGCTAGTAAGGTTACCAGCTTTTCACAATTAAAATCCAGGATGCCTCTTTTCCTGCCCCTTGCCCCCCATGACCTGTCCCCTCCTCTCCCTTCCCTCCCCTGCCTCCTTCCCTTCCCCTCTCCTTTTTTAAGCAACAGATGTGCGTAGGTGAGTTTTACTGCATTTTGAGCCCCAAAAAAACAACACTTGAAGGCAAGAATTTTTAGCTCAAAACTGTTATTTTCAAGTAGCCAGCTCACACAGACAGTTAGGCTAACTGCTAAATTGCTAATAGTCATTCACATTGGAAAACAGCAAAAAAAAACAATAAAGCAATAATATTGAGGTGTAAGCAAAAGATATAGTCAATACAATACAAACGTTATTCAATGTCAGTTGAACGAACTAATTACTTTGATTGAAGTTGAACGTCTACCTCACATGAATCCAGAGCAGGCTGACCCTGAGCTGTTAAAGTACTTGTGGAAGAAGCAGACTGCTCAGGCTGAGCAATCCGTTTCCATTTGTACTTTTCACTGCCAGCTGCTGATGAAATCAGTTTGTCATCTTTCAAAACAAACTGATAGAAATTACTGCAGCTCATGTTGTAGTTAAAGAAAACGTGCAGTTCTGCTCTGATTAGTGCTAGAGTGGCCCTGTTTTGGTCTACACGCCACTTTGCATTCATTAAAGAAAACACCCTCTCAGGTAAGGCATTGCTGCCTGCTAATGACAATGGAGCTTATACAATCTTAAACATGTTCATTGGAAAAGTTACACTATCATGTGGCACCTGCAAAACATTCCTGCCATTTAGTGCATGCAGTAGCAGTTGAATTAGCAACAATATTGGATAAAGCATGCCTTGCTGCACAAAACTCATCATAAAGCATGTCTAAATTGATGTCCTTTGTTGTCAAGCCCATGACAGTGCTTGCATTTTGAAAGGACTGAAATGCTACTTCTGTATTTAGAGATATTTGATGCATCACACAGGCAATGCTGCCATCTGAAATATTAAACCATTTGTTCAGGTATGCTAAAGACTTTTCTAGAGCTGCCAAAAAATGTTGTTGCAGATGCACTGTATGAGGTCCCATGTCCTCAATCTCAAGTATAGTTTGTGCTTTGTGTCTAAACAATATATCAGTTATGTGTGACTCAATATTAGTTTTCAGTTGCTGCATTACAGGCAAGAGTTCAAGCAATGTAAAATCTTCCCTCTCCACTTTCTAGACCGACACCTCAAACACATTGCAAATGTTCTGGACAAAACATAAGTATGCTTTCTTAATATTTGTCTCTACTGCTTCACACTCATGCATATTATTTTCTATTCCCAGATGCATACGAACTCTCTTTGCGCAGTCTTCACCAAGAGATGCAAAGTAGGACACAATGGCAGGCCATGAATCAAGTAATCTGTCAATAGTTGGACCCAGAGGCAACCATCTCATTGGTACATGCCTCAACAACTCATGATATTCTAAGTATACAAAGTCAAAAATATTTTGCAACTGGGCTCCCCTATTAGCAGATACACTGAAATGACTGTAAATGCTGGTAACCATTGTTTCTACATCACAATCAAGATCAATTAGTTTTTTCAAGGCATTGTGTATCACATGAGCATTGCAGTTTGTCTTCAGAATATTACTATTTCTTTTCAACAGCTCAATAAACACAGACTGCTTTGCACCATAGTTCACACTTGCATTATCAGCTGAATAGGAAGACATGCATGCAATATCAAGGCCATTATCTGAAAGAACTTTAACTAGCATGTCTGCGATAGAGGTAGAATGCTTGTCATTAAGCTGAACAAAGTCTAAAAGTTTTTACTTAAACCAGTTTCAACAGTAAAATATTGAATGCAGATAGGAAACATTTTTCTGTTCTTGAGATTAGCTGCATCAGCTGACACAGAATATCGAATAGAATTGTCACCAGTAATGTCTTTCATAATGGACTCCACTGACTTTGGGCCAAGGACATCAGTCACCAGTGCTTCTGCTTTCGTGCGACCACATGCTGTCTTTTTAGCAGTAGCCGAGTCTTAATATAACAAGTGATCCAGTTTAGTTCCACAGTCAACAGTGTTGTAGGAGATGTGGTGACGTACAGTCTGGTAAACACACATGAATTCTGCAACCGTTGCCTGCTTGTCGATTCCTGTTACTGTCGTTGACCTTCTTGAAAAAAATACTGAACCTAGGAACAGTCAACCAAATAAAATCACTTGAAAGTTCTGCTCCACAAACGTAACTGAGCACCAGCACAAAAAATTGCCATCTCCTTTTTCCTTCTTCCAAATGGTTTATTAATATAAAAAATTAACTGTCAGGTTAAGCGCTTTCATCTATCCAGACTTCATCAGAACAAAAAACAATTGCCACACCATCCTTATATACATCCTAATAGATCACATGTTATGTTCCAAATTGACTTTTAAAGTGCTAGTGCATAAACTTGAGGTTCCTTACATAGTATAATAATATATTTAACATACATTCATAATTCAAATAACCTATAAATGAATTAATAAATGAAATGCTAGTACAAAACACATTTAATTGCCTTTCTCATTCAAAAAATTATAATGTATGATAAATAATATGTTAATAAAACTTTTAAGACTTATTTTAAAAAATATTTTCTAAAATAATGCATTTAAAAACCATTAATGCCCTTGTTCTACCTCCTATCAGCTTCTAAAATGGGCTTGATGGACAAATACTCATTTATACCTGGGGGAACAGATGCGTTCAACTTAATTTACCATTTTACTTCTTGAAAAAAATGTCAATGGCAGCAGTGTTTGCAGCAATCTGAGCTTTCTGATGACTTTTCGAACAGCTATGATTTACTATGTCATCTTTGCCACCATAAGCAACCGAAACGTCCTTCTTACAAAATGTGCATCGAGCTGTGAAGACATTGCCATGAACTTTTTCACACCAGGAAAAATCTGTCTGCCATTCTTTATGATACCATGACAACCTCTTTGCTTTCTTTTTAAGTGGAGGAGTGTTTGGCAAATCATTACATTCTCCATCAGTTTCTGTGATACTCATGCTACCTTCAGTTGCATAATAACTTGTATCCATTTCTAGTGAACCCCTAAGTAGATCAACTAACAATATCAGATTGTGTGACTGCTATGCAAAAATGTTGCTTCAGACTACAGCATCCGTTTTTAGTTCATAGGTGTTTACTAGGACAACTAACAACTACAAGGGCCTTTTTAAGCCTAGCATTGCACTCCAAATCTTTGGCAAGTTCTGATACACTTGATAAGTGTCAGCATGGGCCTTGGAGATTAACCATTTACAGGTTAACCTGTGTCCATTACAGACACAGGTGCCAAGCCAGGGATGAATTTATGGTTTCCCATCCAATTGTCCAAGTTGCACTTGAATTGAGTTAGGGAGGAACTCTGCTTCACATGGATGGGGAGCCTGTTCCATAGATGGGGTAGTCTCTGGGATACATCCAGCAGGTCCTATTTATATCACAGGCAATGTTTACATTTTTAGAATGGGTAATTCTGGTGCTATTTGTTTTGTGGATATGCAGGAGGTCCATCAGAGTGGGGTCTGACAATGCCTTATTTGCCAGGCGTAGATCTCCCCTCAAAAGCCTGTAGGAGACAGAATACAGGGATAGAGCCTTGAGGCAGTCTGCATAGGACATTTTACTTATAATCTGTATTGTTTTAGTGAGGAACATCTGTGGACATTCCAGTTGTTGGATATGCCTGGTTAGGTACATACCAAAGGGGGCATTGCACTCAATGATAGGTCTGATGAATGCCGAATACAGTGGAACAGTCATTTCCTTGGAGTTAGATGCCATACCTTTGTTTAAAGGCTGTACAACATAGAATGATTTCCTCATCACTGTAGACATGTGATGGTAAAAGGCCCTATTACTATCTATGCATGTCCCTGCATTCCTGACTACTGGGTTAACTCTAAGGGGTGTGTTGCCAATATGATAGTTATCAGGGATGGATGACTTCCCAAAAGACACTGTTATGCATTTCTTGGAATTTAGTTATAGTCCATGGCTCTGACACCAGTTGTTTGTATGTGTCAACACCTCCTGGAGAATATTTGTGTCAGTGTGAGATTCAATGACAGCTCCTAATTGGCAATCATCTGCAGATTTAGTCAGCCAAAGACCACTGACATTGGCCTTGACATCTGAGAAGTACATGCCAAAAAGTAGCATTTCAAGGACTGATCCCTGAGGGATTCCACTTGTGACTGCCCTCTTTGTAGAGGTGGACTCCCCAGTTCTAACTTTCTGGGTCCTGTCTGTGAGCCAGCTGGCTATCCACCAGGTGACATATGGGTTTGTACCTAACCTCTTGAAATTGTCTACAATGCCCGAGTGGGGTATTGTGTCAAATGCCTTGGCCAGGTCAAGGTAGGAAGTGAGAACAATTTTGCCATTATACATTGCTTTGGTGACCTTCTCAAAGAAGTCCACCAGGATGAGTGGGCATGATCTGCCCTTGACAAAACCAAACTGGGTTGGGTCCAGTGTCTGGAGGTTTACTATATCTCTACTGATCATCTCCATGATAATTCTTTCCATGGCATTACATATAAGACTAGTGAGACTTATGTGTCTGTACTTTCCAGGGTCTGTAGATGGCCACCTTTTTGCAGAGGTGTAACTGTTGCCTTTCTCACTCACATACCTGTACACATGCTCAACAACATACACTCACTCACTGACACACACACACAGCTGGCTTCATTGTGCTTTCATCATGTAGTGTGACCAACCTGTCAAATACAGACACACACAGACACACACACACACACACACACACACACACACACACACACACACACACACACACACGCACACACACACACACACACACACACACACACACACACACACACACACACACACACACACACACACACACACACACACACACACACACACACATATCTATTCAGCAGTATTTCTCTAGAGATCCATGCACATATGTTCATACACATGTGGAAACATGTATATACAGTTCTGTTATATTTACCTATAACTGCAGAAAACAAACTCAGATGTAAACAAACTCAAAGCACACAAGAACCAAAAAGGCTGAGACACACAGCTCTACCTGGCATAATAAACTTTAAATTGAGCAGTGCTTTCATTTCTTTGAGTACAAAGTTCTTCAGATAAAAAACACACATCAGACTAATTTATAAGCTCAAGTGATCTAAGAACAGGTCATATGACCACCAAGCCCTCAAATGGAACAAGCTGCCTTTTTTAAAGCAACAGTAGTAAATATATAAAGAATAAATAAAATGCAAACAACATAAAAGTTTAAAAAGCTATAAACATGTTGCAGGTGTAAATTTAAATTTATGGGTAATGATAAATCTTATCTCTCCACTGCTTTCAACTTTAAAATATACGCTAACAATATTTGATCATTCTAACCTGGCCAATTGTTGGCATTTAAATGCAATCGCCAGTTCAGCTCCACCTCTCTATATTTAAAGACACAAAAGTGCTTAATCAATTAAACTTTTATTCTGCCAAGTAGAAGCTGTGCTTCTCTGCCTTTACCTGTAATTGCACTGTGAGACTCAACTAGTCTTGTACGACACTTTTTTGTTCGTACAAAAAAAAAAAAACACTTCATCTCTGTGCTGAGTCCAGAGCTGCCCACTCCCTTTGGTGTTGAAAATTATGTGGTTAATTAGCCATATCCACACTCCTGGAATTCTGCATCAGTGTGGCCACTCTCCATGCTATGGCCACCACCAGCAGATAGGCATAACAGGAAAGTGGTCTCTGAAATGGACAGGCTTACTGAGATGTAACCATTCTGAATTGCAGGGAAAATGTAAGCAATTTCTGCCAGGCAAACATTTTAAGAAAAACAGTTATATTCAAATTAGGTAGTAAAGAGTAAACAGAGTTACAGACTTAAATAATGATACATTCCTCTGTATTATACAAAATAAAATGATGTATACAGCTTTTGTGTTTGTTTTTTGTTTGTTTGTTTGTTTGCAAAATGATTACTAGATTGTATCTGAATGAGTAATATGAAATGTGAACCCCGTGTTTCTTTGTATTTCTTTGTTCTTGTGTTTATCAGTTACCATCAGAATGACTTGTACTATGATGTCATTACATTGTGTGTTCTGTGTCAGCTGAGCTACAGTAGGCCTACACTTTTCATTTAGAAGCAAGGCAGGACACTGCTCAGAATGGAAGAACTGGTACAAGAAGTGCATAACATCCAGTTTAAGATGAGCCAGTAGTTTGTTCACTGATTGTAAGAATAATTTATTTAAGCAATAACCCATGTCTGGGTGTGGATAATGGTGGATTTACCCATGGTTGGTGTGGTTTGGTCATGAGGGCAAAGCCCGAGTGGCCAAATAAAGACAACCGTGGATAAATCCAGCATTATCCACACCCAGAAGTGGGTTATTGCTATTATACAATGACATTATTTAAGAAAAAAAATACTTTTCTTAAAAAATGGCATTGTATAATGCCTCCGTGCTGCACTTTTGCAGCTGTCCGGTATTCTGCGGCAGTTCTGATGTACTGAATGTGTATGCTTACGCAGTACATCAGAGCTGTGTGTGGAAGCAATGGAGAAAGGAAGATCTCTGTTGCTTTTTTAAATGTGTCTTGCTATGTTAAAAGAGTTTAACATAGCAAGATAGCTTTAAAAAAAGCAACAGAGAAAGGAAGATCTCCATTGCTTTTTTTTAAAGATATCTCGCTATGTTAAACTCATTTAACATAGCGAGATTATAGCAATGGAGCTCTTCCGTTCTCCGTTGCCTCCAAAAACAAAAAAATAAGACTTATACTAATGGAAAAAGTCCGGGCGACCGGACCTTTTTCCATTAGTATAAGTCTGATTTGCAACGGGCACGCTGACCAATCAGCGAGCACGTTTTGGAATATTAATGGGGGGGGGGGTCATTGCATAATGTCAAATAATAGATACATTAATATTGTATATTTTAAGATAATTATTTTTTTAAATCATATACATAATCTTTAGTATTAGACATATTTCCATTCCCATTGCATTTTCCCTCTGTTCACGTTCTATATATTTTATATTTTACATGTTTATTTATTTATTTTATTTATTTATTTATTGCAGTTGGTTTACCAGGATAGTCCATTAAAATATACATGAAACAGTAGCAATATAGGTACAGCAGGTAGTAATGATAGTTATACAAAATGAGAAGGGAAAAATATTTAAAATAAAATAGTCCAAATACAACAATTAATACAGATTGATAAGGATATACAACAATACTACAGCAAATAAAGCAATTACACAAGGATGTTGCATAGTGGGGGAAGTAAACTAAAAGCTTGTCTAGTCCATTCTATACAATTATATAGGAAGAGTAGAGTAAAACAGAAGAATACATGTGCTAGTATTCTTCTGTTTTAATAAGAACATTTTCAAAAAAACAAACAAAAAAAGAATCAATGAACAAGTATTTGCATTTTTTCTGTAAAGAGACTATGAATGTTCCCTTCACTATAATATTGCTAATGCTGGATCCCTTTATCCATACGGATAAGACAGATCTTATTTTCATCTCCATCAAAATTACAATCTGTCTATTTTCTTCTTCAGGGCATCAGACAAGTTTGACTATTTATCCAAATCACTTTCACTGAAGTGAGTTTTCATGCCAGTGTTGTTCTTCTTCTTTCGGCTTTTCCCAGTTAGGGGTCACCACAGTGGAACTCCTGTCCGCTAATGATTGGCAGTAGATTTTTACGGTGCTGAGGTGCCAGCTCGATGCCCAACCTTCAACGAAGGCATGCCCATTCTACGCATGTCTTTTGAATGCCACTCAACCGTGGGGAGGACTCCTTCTTCAAATAAATCCTCATATACTATATCATTTATCTATGTTTCTAGGAAACTGCCAGTAGCCATCAGGATTAGGGCCAATAGCAACTAAAGTGAATGGAAAGGCTTAAGTGTCAGTAAGACCATATCCTACAGAATGTATTAAAAGTATGGTCACCGCTGTTAAGCAGCACAAGTCAGTAACATATACCCTACCCACTAGAGATGAATGCAGTTACTAAAAGTTAGCAATACCCACTGCTCAGACTGGAGGAAGTAATTAAATGCAATTTTTTCAGTACTGAATGAAAAACAGGGATTTTGGCAATTGAAGTAAGCTCCAAACTGCGTGCATGTGAGACCATTCCATCAAGTTATCCAGTCATCAAGAATGCATGCTACCATACATAACAGAGAAACCACTGCAGTACACCTCCACAGCAACAGCATCTACACAAAGTTGTACAAACTTCTCGTTCAACATATGTTGGATTTAAAATCCTGGAATGTTATACAACGTTAACAAAATCTCTCATAGAAAAGCAACCCACAAGTGCTTGCTGGTGCCATTGTCACCTGTTGTTGAACATTACAGACCCTGCGGGGGGGCTTCATAAAATTATCTCTCTATATCTCAATCTACTATTATGGAGAGCCATGCCCCAGAAATCCTACTTATTTTTTATGTATACTAATGCAACTGTCAACTTTCAAAGCAACTGAAATGCCCACACACACACACACACACACACACACACACACACACATGCGTGCACACGCGCACACACACACACACACACACACACACACACACACACACACACACACACACACACATACACACTGCATTAGAAGGCCTCAGCACACAGAGGCAGGGATCACTAGACCTTTTAGTTTGACCCACGAGGTGATTTGCTGCTTTTTTTTTAAATATGTTAGATATGAATTTATGACTAAAATATATATGTATATTGCAGAAGAACAGCAAAAAAAATTCTATGCTAGTAAATAATTTGTAATAACTAGTTTTGGTCAGATCCAAATTGTATTTGTTACTTTACTGATTAAACCAGAAAGGCTTTTTTAAGGGACCAGCCACTGGTGATTTTAAAATCTAGTGCACAATGCATGGAAACTGCACAATATGTAAGAATTTGGTTATATATGGACTTCCAATAAATTTACATTTTTAAAAAGAAAGAAATACTGCATTTAACAACCATGCCATTTCAATACTTTGGTGTAAAGAATCCCCAAATTACATAAGCATTATTCTACATCCCTGCTATAATACTATGATAAAATGAGACCTCTGGGACTACAGTGGGAGAAATCTCCATCTATACCTGCTAGGTTGCATTGCAGCAGTTAAAAGGGATTCACTGATGATTTTTTTTTTGTTTTTCTTCTTCTTCAATTATTTAACTATTTCAGGAGTAACATCAAGCTATACAGAATAATAGAAGCAGAGAGCCAAAATATTTATCACACACACAAACTGGAGATACCACATGGCAACTTTACTTGAAAACTTTTACCTTACACCAAAACCTGCAAGAGATTAAGGACCCTCCAAATTTGGGCCAGTTTTAAAGCATGCATTTTGCACTGGGACTTACGGGGGAATTAGCTGGCATGCTCATCCCCTTCCAATGTACTTAAAGTTAAAACACACACTGCACTCTATGTTTACAGCTTTAAAATGCCTATATAAAATATTCCCTGCAGTAAAAGTGCTGGGGTCTGCTATTACTTTATCAGGGTGCCCACATTGGCGGGGCAACTGTAGGGGTCTGAATAGTGAGATGATAATATCAGGAAGCAAAGCAGAGAAGTACTGCTGGAACTGAACTGATCCTCAAGTCTTGGTAAGTACCTTCACAATGTGGATCCAGTTTTTACAAAATCACACCAAGAGGCACTGATATCTAGACTGTATTTTATTTAGCATATTTCATGGGCAGAAGTAGTCAACAAATAAAAGACAACTGGTTGCACAAGTCCCAGCATAAAAAAGTGCCCAATCCTAGTAGGTGCACTGGTGCCAGGACTGTAAAAAAACAACAGTGTAGAATCCTCAAAACATGGAAACATCCCTACAATGGGGTTTGGTCATGCTCAGAGGGAGGGTGGCCCCTTGTTGTTGTAGTAGTAGTAGTAGTACAAAAAAAAAACTGACAGGCCAAAAAAGAGCCATAAAGAAGACAGTGTGGACTATCGAGGATAAGAAAGAAATTATGCACTGTTACAATTACACAAAAAGCCCAACATTTCTGGATAGAAGCTGTACAAAAAGACAGCCAAAAATAGAAGAAAAATACTTGCACAAGAAAAAATGTCAAAAGCTTCAAATGCAAATTTGTGTTGATTAACAAAACAGATTCATGAAAAACATATAGACCAAGAAACCTTAGGTCATTTGAAAAAGAAGCAACTGAGGAAGTGCGAAAATAATACAGAACAAAATCTAGAGATTTTTGAAAAGTATAAAAAAGAAACATGGACATAGGAAAGAAAGAAAGAGAGAGAGAGATCTGATATGGTGCAACATTTATGCAAAGGAAATAGCCATACTAATCAATACAAAAAAACAGCTCCAAAGATACTGAAGTTGAAATTGCCAAAAAAACTTTAACAAAGCAAGATTCCTTTTGTCTTTCAATGACACAGCTAGAGACATCTACAAATATTTGCGCATTTACAGTTGTCAACATAGTGCAATAAATATTAACTGAGGGCAACTTAAGCCACACTAACCATTTCTTCTGATGAAATTGTGTTTGCTACAAAACACTATTGCTCAAAATGCTTTATCTTTCATTTGGATTGCTGTTGGCGAACTGCTACCCTTCAGTTATTATTCTTTTTTTCCCTTGAGCAAGAGGAACTTAATTGAAACTCTCATAGTAATACTATGGTAAGATACGTTTTCTGTAAACAACTTAATGTTCCTTCTCCTCCTTCATGAAATACTGAAGAATCAGGCTTACTCATACACAGATTTTCACATTCACCTGTCATCTGACTCTAGTTTGTTTCTTCATTCAAAGTTTTGATGTGATGTATATATGCGCATATGTGTATACACACACACACACACACACACAGATATATATATATATATATATATATATATATATATATATATATATATATATATATATATATATATATATATATATATATATAGTTCCTAACCCCTCTCTCTCTCTATTTAATCCATAGCCTGTCTGGCACTTAGTACAGAGGATTAAGTTCCTGGCTTGTTAGTGACCTGCTTCCTATGCCCATGATACAGAGTTGGATTCATTCCGCCTCCCTTTGTCTGCCTTGTGATTCTGAGCAAGTTGCTTAGCCAAACAGTGCATCCTGGTCACCAGTGAAAAGGACACTCCTTGTGTCTAGTAGGCTTACCCAGTTAGCAAATGTGTAAAAAACAATGAGCACTGTAATGTAAGTTACGAGTTGATTCGTTCATGATTATGAATCTCTGTCATGTTCTTGATCACATTTTTCATAGCTATCGCTGTATTATACAGTTCAGAAGACAATAAAATAAAGTGAATGACAATAATTACTGCATTTAAATTTTGCATGAACTTCACTGATAGAAAATCAGGTGAAAATATTTTTAGTGTACATTGTCAGCAAGCTGCTTACTGCGCTTTACTTAGTCATTTTTATTACTACTGCTCATTGTGCATGGCTTTAAACATAAAGACTTGTTTGTAGTGAAAATGTATACAATCTTTGTGGCATTATCACCTTTACAGTACATGGATTTACTTGCATTTGAGTGTCCTGCAGTATAGTTTTAAAAGGGCTTATACGACTTTATTTAATCCTGTTGTAAGGTATTTTAGAGTATTTAATAACATTTTACTAATTCCAATCCTCCTGTGATTTTAGGATATTCTAGGATAAAGACTGTGTTGTTATAAAAACAGCTTGTAAATGTACTGCATAGAGGCAAATATGTAGAGGAGTTAAGTGGAAAGGAGGCAGGCAAAAAAAAGGGCCAAACAGTTGCAGTAATGCAAAAAGATGTGACTTATATTGCCCAGCAGAGGATATAACTGGATGTTTTAATGTAGTAGGCTGCAGAGATGGCCTTTCAAACTGCTCAAGAATTGCTCTCTGTGGATATATGTATGGAAAGAGAGCATTAACCACACAGTGTCTTGTCAGCTGGAGGAGGCTAAAAAAGTAATTATCTTCCTACTGTTTTTTTATTACTGGGTCTCACTATTCTCTTATTAATTGTCATTACCTTCTTGCTATTAGTGGTTTATTTCAGAAAACTGAAATATCTCTTTGATGAGCTATTATTAGGTGGCAGAACCTGCTGATTACCTTTCGCTATTTCTTACTCTGAAATTGGATTTGGTAGTAAAGATACATGTTTTTACTTGTTCCTGTGGTGCCCTTCACATTACATAGTCTGCTCTTTCAATGCTTTTTTTCTTTCTTTGTGGAGGATATTCTTTACTTTTGTCAATTTTGTATCTGAGTCAACCTGTTATTCTACTTGTATTGTCACCTGTCTTCATCTGATTTGACTCACTCTGCATATATCTGAAATAAGGCATGTTTTGAGTTTTTAAATTATTGTACAACTGCTATGTGTATGTGTGAGTGTGTGTGCGTGTGTGCGTGTGTGCATGTGTGTGTGTGTGTGTGTGTGTGTGTGTGTGTGTGTGTGTGTGTGTGAGTGTGAGTGTGTGTGTGTGTGTGTGTGTGTGTGTGTGTGTGTGTGTGTGTGTGTGTGTGTGTGTGTGTCTGTGTGTGTGTGTGTGTGTGTGTGTGTGTGTGTGTGTGTGTGTATGTGTTTATGTGTGTGTGTGTGTGTGTGTGTGTGTGTGTGTGTGTGTGTGTGTGTGTGTGTGTGTGTGTGTGTGTGTGTGTGTGTGTGTGTGTGTGTGTGTGTGTGTGTGTGCATGCGCGTGCCTACACATACACAAACATTTAGTTTGTTACTAATTTTTTTCTTGTGGAAAGCAGGAGTACAAAGCCAGCTAATGATGTAACATACTAGTATAGTAGCAAAATCTCATTCTTCATCACACAGCTGCTACGTTCTACACCCTCATCCGCAGCCCAGCTGATTTTTTTGGTTATGATTGAACCTCTCTCCTCAAGCAATAGCACACATCACAGTAGGAGAGTATTCCTATTGTTATTCCTGCTGTCTTGTTTACATTTTAACCATGTTCAAACACTCTAGTTCTACAACTGTGTCAGTCACTTGACACTTCCATCATCCTACAGGCTTAATCTTTTTATTATGTATTTAATCATTGGCCACCTCTTTTTTTCTTATCATTTGATTCTATTGCCTCCAATTCATCAAATGCCAACCGCACTTACTACTATGAGGTAGTTTAATCAGGTAACTTTATAAAAACAGTTACCACCCTCCCACCATAGAATTGCTCTAACCCTAAATTATTGTCTCCTTATATTGCTGAAAAAGCCACTCCATGCTAACAATATAAAAAAAAAAAAAAAAAAACCAAAGCACCCATTGCACCATTATGAGCATGCGATAGGCCTACTGAAATGGTCTGTGAATGCATATCACAGTCCTCCTCCTGGTTATTCCCATAATAAACTACAATACCCAGTTCCATTCCTTGTAAACTTATATCTTTTTCTTCGGAATGCATGTGGCCTATTTCAGTCAGACTAAAAATTATACTTCTTAATGATAACAGTACATTCAGTAAAACTGAACATGTTCAGGTCTTCATAGAGATGTTTGACGTAAATATCTTTTGCATATCTTACTTACTGTTCAAATCACAAGCTCTTAACTGTTAGGTAAGTATCCCTGAGTACATCCTTTTGTATACAGGCCAGATCCCACAAAAGAGCTAAATGCCCTGCCATTCTTGCCAGAGATCGCATTGACTGTTCCCTGACAACAGTACTAAATGATGCCTAAGTAAAAGGAGATCCAACTATTATTAATGTCCATTTAGGTTACATTAAATCCTTTAAACCTGCCACACTGTACATCTTTCTCCTAGCAAAACCTCATAGATTTTGGAGGGTACACTAACACAGGTAATGGCAAATAACACTGCTGAAGCCCAGTGTCTGGGGATTTCACTTCACATGTGTGTGACACAGCAGTTAAACATGTATAATCTACAGCCTCTCTCAATGGCTCTTTATAACTGATACATGGATAAGAAGGACAGTTATTGATTGGGTCCTGTTTTTCACACCACTAAAATAGTTATTTCTGGTATGTTTGAGACTACTAATTTGATTCTTACCATTAGGCTGAAAGTAAAGCTAATCCTTCGATGATATTTTAGAGTTAGGCTACGTCAGATAATTAAAGCAAATGCAGCTTAGCAGTACAATTAGAAAATGTAGTCTATTGACTGTTGACCGATAAGCCATGGTGGTGGAGCAGTTAGCATTGTTGCCTCACAGCAAGAGGTTCTCCGGTTCAATTCTTGGCTGGAGCACCTTCTGTGTGAAGTCTGCATGTCCACCTCGCAGTTGAGTGATGTTTAAAGACATGCAGGTAGATGCATGCGTGAATGGGTGTTCCTTCTTTGAAGGTTGGGCATCGGGCTGGCACCTCAGCACCGTCAAAATCCACTGCCAATCATTAGTGGACCAGAGTTCCGCTTTGGCGAACCCAAACCGGGAAAAGCCAATAGACATTAGTTTTAGTCTATTGACTGTTGACCCCTGTGGCACCCATGAACTGATGATGTCCTAAATTATTTTGTCAACAATGTGCCCACCATTACTGACTTCCTAGCCCTCACACATTCCAACATGTCCATCAGCAATGGATATCTGAGGCTGTAAGGAGTTAAAAGTTTTTTTTTTTTAGTCAATGCCTGAACACTACAAAACACAGTCCTCCATGTGTTTTAGCATTACAAATACAGAGGATTGATCTAAAATGTCTACCAAAGAACAGAATATAACTACTTCATGATGGTCCAAGGCAGTCAGTTTAAAATAAAAGAGCTTTTACAAAGAGGCAGAAAGATTGACTCTTGCCAACCAAGGGAAGCTGTGTACCCCTGTCACTCCTTCCAGTGGAGCCAGCCTCCAAGGTAGCCAAGGCTTTCACAAGCTGTCTGAAACAAGCATTCCCTGCTCCAGTACTGCTGACAGCAGTACCACAAGGGGCAACATGGCTACATCTGAGCCAATCCTGTCTCAGAGTAGGCATCCATTTCAAAAGCAGGAAACATTAACAAAAACAAAGGGGACTGGATCTGATGACCTCCAGTTTTATTCCTCATAACCTCATCAGACAAAATTCTACTTTCTATTACTATTATGCTAGTAGTTAGGAGGACTATTAAGAGTTAGGAGTATCTGAAATGTGTTCTTATTCTCTTATATAAAGGTGGGCTGTCTTTTGGAAACAAAGACAAATATATTTCTATGCTAAATGCCCTTCATGTAATGTCATTCAGTATGCTGGTCATACTGGTGATGGACTACATAGACTCTGAGCAAGAACGTCAGCAAAGGGTAGGGGAATGGAATGCAAAACTGAAGGCAAATGGGATAAAATTAAGCACAGATAACACAGTGGTAATGCCAGCAAATTGGGGAAATCAGAAGAAGTTGAGAAATGAGATAGAAGGGAAGATAATGGAGAAGGTAAATAGCTTCAAGTATCTGGGAAGAGCGGTTGAGGAGAACTGAAGTCTGAATGAAGAGGTCAAAGCTAGAGTCAGAGGAGCTGCAGCCAACTGGCATAGAGTCTAAGGTATAGTCTATGACAGAATAATGCCAAAGAAGCAGAAATGTAAGGTATTCAATACAGTGGTACGACCAGTACTACTGTATGGCACAGAAACCCGGACAGTAAAGGCAGAGCACATGAAGAAGCTAGAGGTGATGGAATGAAGTGCCTGAGAAAGGTGGTAGGATGCGTACTGTGGGACAGACGAAGAAATGAGGACAAAAGACCAGAATGCAAAGTAGTTCCAATTGCAGAAAAGATCAAAGAGAACAGATGATGGTGGTTTGGACACATGCAGAAAAGCAGAAGACAATCTGGTGAAGAAAATTTGGCAGGAGTGTGGCATTGAATTGAGAGAGATGGTGACAGTTAACATAATACCCCAGCCCCATGAAGAAAATGGGAAAAAGGGGGCTGATTATGATGATGATGATTCAACAAGTCAAGCACCAGCAACCCTTTCTTCATTCACAGTCAAACAACACACTCAGCAATGCCAAGCATGGCTTTTGAAAGTGATACTCAGTCATCACATACTGCCCTACAGTCTCAATCTGAGAACATTTGACAAAGTCTAAATGATGGTGCACTTAGCCTGCGTTCCTTTTCATGAGACGGTATAAGTCACAACCAATTTTTTCTCAGTCTGTCTGAGCTTGTATTTAATGATAATACTGCTGATGACTGTACAATTTTCTTTACAAATGGAAGCATATAATAAACTGCTTTTATCAGTGTTCCACAGTTAATGTCTGATATACATTTTGCGTCCCTTGTTTTTCATTTTATTTGATAACCAATGTCCTGACATGACTGCTATTTAACATACTGATGATAGAGTTCTGTATAGACAAATCCTTAGCTGCATCACTGCTCAAACTCTAGAAAGATTCGACAAAGCTTGACAAATCATTTGAACATTCTTACCTTTTCCTCAATGCCAGCAAAACTAAAGCAATCCATTGTAACATGTACCACTGCTTCAGAAATCACTCTGCTGACCTGTCTGTCAGAATAGGTGCAGGTGATTTATCTGAGTGAGTTGGTATTATTAATTCCTTAGAGTAACTGCTGCTGCTTGCACCTTTTCATTGGATTTGTACATGAACTGTATAGTGACAAAGTGCAAACAGCTGCCTGGTACTTTATACCACATTAAAATAACTCATTTTGCCCAATACAAGAAGTAAACTTGTACCCATTCTCTCTTCTCACAACCTTTCTGTGGTCATTTTATCATTGCAAGCTTTTCTTACTCTGAGGTGTCTAAAACAGAGGTTGGAGAAAACTACCATGCTGTACTTGTATGGTTAGAACAACTTTACGCTGTACTTGTATGGTTAGAACAACGTTACTGTACTGTAGTATTTAGGTGTATATTGCTGATGTGAGTTTTGTCAAAGAAGTTGATTTAAGTTCTCTTTGAATTATGCAGTTACTGATTTTGATTATTCTTTTCTTTTACAATATTTTATTAATTTGAAGCCGAATATGGATTCCTTAAATGAATATGCAATAACGATTTTCTAATGCACAAATATCTTGTACAGTGTAATAAATGCTATGCATATTTAAAGGTAACAGCTGATAACACTGGTGCTCTGTGTTCCTCATGTCAAAAGTTGGATGATTTGCTTACCATTTCTAGAAGTAAATCTAGATTCATAGATTAGTACTAGGCTAACTGCCCTTGCAAGCCATTTTAAGCCTAGACAATTATCCCTTGTGAGACTCAAACCCTGCACCTTGTGTTTGTAAGACAAACACCTCAACCATTAGGCCACCCTCCCAACTGAGACTTAGTGATTGATGATGACTGCACTTATCTAATTGTCATCACTTGGAGAACTGTTGTTTTATATATTAAATGACTGGACTGGTCAAGTAAATAAATGTAGGCACAGAACAAATAGAACACATTTAGGAAATGATGCATTTATTGTCTGCAAAGATCATTCAACCCATATGAAACAAGATGATACCCTGACAACTTTGGATTTCAGAATGCAAGTATTCAGCAATCTGAGGATCCAGTTTGTTTAGAAGGAAACAAAAACGAAAGAAAGAAAGGAAGAAGTTCACAACAAATAACAAGGAAGAGAAAGAAACTGATTAATGACTGTAAAGGAAAGAGAATACTTACTAGAAAGGACACTGCTTTGTTATGTAACACACAGGTCACAGGGAATGACAATATTTTTCTATCAGAAAACGTTTTGTCTACAGAAAAAGGCATCATTTTTTCCAACAGAGAAGGTAGAAAAAAGAGGCAAGGAGCAGGTGAAAAGGAAGAAATCAAAATTGAAGGTAGAAGGATCGAAGAACATTACTGTAAGAAAAAAGAAAAGAAAGACAGATGCTGACTACATCGCTCAAGCTGTGGATTTACAATGCCAGCTGGATGAGAATTTATTACATAATGGAAACAGTGGGATTAATAAGACTAATAGCAATGAAGATTTATCCTTTGTAACAACTGATAGAACAGATATTACTGTATTAGAAACTGAAGATTCTTCAGAGCTGGCTAGCAAAGATATTCTTGTAATTGGAGAGTCACTTATGAGAGGAACTGATACTTATATTTGCAGAGATGATAATGAACATCAAATAGTGTTATGCTTGCCAGGATCAAGAAAAGAAGACATGAAACAAGCCTTGGAATGCCTTACTATAAGGAAGTATGGCTTTGTTTTTATTCAGGTTGGTACAAATGATGTCACCTGCAAGGATTCTCTGACTGTTAGTAGGGGAATGACAGCCCTCTTAGATAGTGTTGATTATACTGGTGTTAGGACATATTTTTCACAAATCACCTATAGAAAGGATAGTCAGATCACTGTGAATGAAAAGACTTTTTGGGTAAATAAGTACATGGAAAAACGTCCTGTTTTAAAAAATGGAAATGTGTAGATCATCCAAGCATGCAAAACAGTTTGGTTCCACAAAAGGAGTAATAAGTTGTCCAAGTGACATCCAATTAACTCCAGATACTGGAATCAAATTAGATTATATTGAAAAAGAACTACACAAACTGGATCCAAACAAAGCACAGAGAGGATACGGAATTAGTATCAACCTGAGAACACTTCAGCAAGAACTTACAGTACCATTATATCTATTAGTCACTAGGTCATATAAATATGGAGGGATTCCTCAAGATTGGAGACATGCACTTATTAAGCCCATCTTTAAGGGAAAGGGGAGAAGGATTAACCCAGAGTCATATAGACACTTAAGTCTACTTTCATGTTGTGGAAAAATAATGAAGAAGGCAATATTGGGTAAGGTATTGTAAGAATTGGATAGGTTGGGACTTAAAACCATATATCAGCATGCATATGTTGAAAACAGATCAATTACCACCTATAACATTATGTTCTATAACAATATAATAACAGCTATGAATGAAAACATTGTGCTGTGATCTAATTTATATAAATTTAACTTCAGCATTTGACAGGGTCATACACAAAACACTGATCAATAAATTAGTACAACTATGTATTGATGCACTCTTTTTTTGTCTCCAAATGTTTTTATTAATTTTTCAAATAATTCCATTGTATAATAATCTTAATACATTTTCTGATAAGTAAAACAGTATGATTAACTATATATACTATTTACAGTTGGCCTGAAATTAAATTATTATAATGATCAGTCTAGTCAGAGTAACATCATATTAATGAGAGATCATTTGTTCCTTTTTCTTTCACTCTCATTAAGAGTTTAAATTCAAGTTTAGTGTCTCAATAAATGATAGTATTTTTTCCCATGGATTCTTGTTCCATCATCTTGGTGTTATTCTTAGTTCTTTTACTGTGGTTTCCAGTAATGCAGTTTCCTTCAATATTAGCAGAAATTATTTAAATGATGGTTCCAGATTTGACTTCCATTTTCTGGTAATACATTTTCTAGCATTTGCTAGAATGTTCCATAGTAGGTAGAGCTTGCTATTATTTAATTCTAAATTCTCATTAACATTCAACAAAATTTGAGATTTACTTACTACAATTGTATCTGAGAATATTGCTTGTATGAAATTGCTGACATCTTCCCAAATTTTTTTAACTTTAATACAGTCATGAAATACATGTATCCAATCTGCTTTACAACTCTGCAAGCATCTCTAACATGTAACATTATTAGAAGTATTACATTTTTTTAATCTATTTGGAGTAAAAAAAGATCTATGCAAAAATTTCCATGTGTAAATTCTCCAAAATTGCATGTTGGATAACAGTTCAACAGAATTTAGTATTTTGGTTTTATTTTCCAAGGATAAATTTATTGAATGACATTTTGTTATATGATTCCAAAATTTTTGATTGATTTTAACTTTATAATTTATTAAAATTTTATATAATTTTGATGTCAAATTTTCCTAATTTTGATTATTATATACTATTTCATATAAATGTGTTATAAGTGTAGGTCTATCTCTAAAAGAAGAATTGTTAATTATTCTGCATAGATCTTGTGAGTATTGTAATATACTTTGTAATAATACCCAGTCTGATGTAGAGAGAGTATACATTTTTATTATAAGTTGACTATCCAAAACCCTTATGTTCATTAATGCATTGTTTCCAGCAAATTAATCTTTTCTTTTCCCAAGTAATGAAAACAGTCCTATGCATTTTGTTTGGAAAATTTCTTGTTACATTGAAAGGATATAAAAGTTCTAACCATAACTGTATATCTGTATTAGAAGTTACAAATCTTCTAAATGAATTATATATATCATTTAAGTATTTTAGATTAGTAGGTTTTGTTAGATTATATTGAAGGCTAGCACATAAGATATGCCATGGTTTATTAATATGATTGTCTATTATTAAATTCTTCAAAATGGTATTTTCATTTGAATAAATAACAGTTTGGAGAGATTTCCAGTTAGAAGAATAGCACAGATCTATCCAATTTATAATTATTTTAAAAATGGAGGCTCTAATATAAGTTTCAATATCCGGGAAATTGATTCCACCTAGTTTCCATGGTCTAATGTGGTATGTATAAGCTATTCTGTTTTTGTTAGGATGCCAAAGAAATCTTAATAATAATGTATTTATTTCTTCTAAAAAATATGTGTCTGGTATTACTGGAATAGCTTGTGCTATTTATAGGATTTTTGGAAGTAATATCATTTTTATTACTTGCAATCTTTCTTCAAATGTTATATATATATTGTTCCATTTTATTATATTTGACTTTATTGTGTCTATGATTTCCCTGTAATTTATATTTAAAATGTTTTCTAATGTTGTACTTAATGTTATACCTAGATAGTTTAAAGTGAGAGATTGTTTACCAATTATATGATTATCATTTATTTGAAAATCATTTTTTTTATTCAGTATCATCAAATTTGATTTTGTTTTGTTAAAATGTAGTCCTGAAATCGAATAAAATTTATCAACTTGTATATCTAATTCTTTTAATGAATTTTTAGAAGTAGATGTGGTAAGAAGTATATCATCTGCAAATAACATTATTTTTGAATTATATTTTGGGATTGTTTCTTATTGAGATGGCAAATATTTAAATGGCTAATGCAAATAATATGGGGGACATGGGACAACTTTGTTTTGTGCCTTTTGTCAATATTATTGATTCAGAGGTGAAAGGTCCTAATTTTACATATGCTAAATTGTTTTTATATATGTTCTTTATTAATGAAATAAAGGAGCTAGGAAACTCATAATACTCTAATATTTTAAACAAGAAATCCCAGTTTAAGGGGTCAAAAGCTTTCTCTATATCCAATGTAACTATTAAGGCTTCTTGTTTTTCTCTATTTAAATAGTCAATAATAGTTAGTATTCTTTGTATATTATCATAGGTGTGCCTATTATGTATAAACCCGGTTTGATCTTCATTTATAATTTTTATCATAGATTTTTTGATTCCATTGACTAAAATAGCCATAAAGATTTTATAATCATTGTTTAGTAATGAAACTGGTCTATAGGAGCTGCATTTTGATGCATCTTTATTTTCTTTTATTATAGGAGTAATTAATGAGTATCTCCAAGATAGTGGAATGGTGTTGTGTGTTTGTATTTTTATTAAGGTTTTTTGGAAGACTGAGATTATAGATGATGGAAAGATTTTGTATATTTCAGCTATAATACCATCCATTCCTGAAGCTTTATTATTTTTGCTTTCTTTGATTTTCTCTGAAATTTCTTTAAGAGTAATTTGCTTTTGAAGTTCTAATTTAACATTTTCTGGGATTGTTTTAATCAATTCGGGTTTCAAATCTAAATTAAAGTTTTTTGTTTGAATTCCTTCCATCATATAATGTTCTGTAAAATGGTATTTAAAAGCATCTAATATATCACTTATGTCTGACACTTTCTTGTTCTTCCTTCCTTCATGTATAATAGTAGTAATGTTATTTCTTTTAGATTGTACTTTAACTCTTATCGTCAAGTTATGCATATGTTTAGGAGAAATAGCATATGAGTTTAATTTTAATCTTTCTAGTGCTAGATTAGTTTTATGTGTTAAAATTTCATTAAAGTTTTCATGCAGATCATTAATTTTCTTCTTATTAGTCAGTGCATTTGTTAAATTATTATTATTTATTTTTATGATTTGATTTTGCATGTTAAGTAATTCTGATTCCCATTCTGTTAGTTATTTTTGTACCATGTGATAATAGGCTTTTAGAGCGTCCCATACCATAACTATCCTGATTTCATTAGTGAGATTAGTGTATAGAAAGAATTTCAACTCTGTGAGTAGCCAAGGTTTAAATTCTTTTAGTTTCATAATATGTGCTGGAATTCTTGTCATTTGTATTAATTTTTAAAAATTTGTTTGAATATTAATAAGGATTGCTCTATGATCTGATAATGAACATGGTATGATTGTAAAATTATTCATCTTCACATCAAGGTCTTGTGCAACAAAAATTTTATCTGTTCTTATTTGGGTTGTAAATCTGTGATCTTGGTGCGAAAATAACAGTGAGTTACTTTCTCTAAATTTTAATGTATCTATTTAATTGTGATTTTCAATCCATTTTTTTAGTAGATTTGCTATAGGAGTTGTATGTAAATTTTTTTTGTTGGTGGTCTCTGAATTATTAAGAATGCAATTAAAGTCACCATCTAATATCAAGCTACCTTTATATGTTTTACTAATAAAGTCTAGTTGTTTCTTTGTCGTACTTTTTCCTATTACTGGGAACCAATAAAGATTTACTAATGTCCAAATTCTATTATTGAATTTTATTATAACAAGTGTTATAAGCCCCTTTTTATCTTCATAGCTATAAAGAATTTGGGGATTAATGATGTTTTTTCTCCATAGTACCCTAACTCCTCTAGTTTTCGTTTTATATGATGATTGTGCTATTATTGTATACTCATTTGGATTCCATAAATTCTTTTCATCATATTTAAAGTGAGTCTCTTGAAGAAATATTACTTGCGCTTTGTTTAATTTTAAATATTTTAGTAGGTTTGATCTTTTCTTTGGATTATTTAAACCATTTATGTTCAGTGAGAGTAGTATTAAGTCCATGTTTGTTCTTGAGTTTCATGCTTGCTAATATTTATATTAATATTCGAGTATATTTTATACTATTGTATTTGGAACAAAATTCTCCTTATTTCATGTATCATAAATAGACTGAATCTCTTTTGTAATACTTTTATATTGATGTTCATTTCAGGCCATAATAAGAAAGTGTAAAATGATTTAAGTAAAATTATTTTGATTAATATAATCTTTTCTTTCAACCATCCCCCCATCACACATGGAATGATATGCATTCCTAATCTGATAGACATAAACAGAATATCTACCAGATTAACCCTCATGTTTGGTAGACAGATTTCCTCAAGCTCCATTCTTGTATTCTTAGAGACCTTTGAAATTATAAACTAGTATATGTTGAATGATATTTATGGTTCTACATATTATATACATAGTGAAACACATAAGTAATTGTAGGCTATATACATATATACAAATACATTCCTTATTATGAACATTTAATAACATATCAATCATATAGCAAAGTATATTCATTTCAAATAAGTTAAACCCGACATCCAATTACTCTAATGTCATGTTCTTTTCCCCTTCTCTCTCTCTCTTATGTAAAGGAACAATTTGCAAAGACACAAATATGTATTTTCTTATATACTATTTTCATTGAACTATTCATAGTGACTGACTGATATCAACTATTGAATCATTTCTGAATCTGATGTGATTATAGATTTTCTATATATGTACATGACAAAACTATTAACATAGTAATATATGCATCAAATGTTCAAGTTAATCAACTAATAGTAGATGCTAGATAAAATCTTTTCCAAATACATATTGATTGTAATGAAATCTATTTTACATAAATAAATTAAGATTTAAAAAAAAAATAATTGAATGGTATATGCTTGTAAATTTCCCATGAATCAAGAAATTGTATTACATAAACAGTTGTGATACTGTTTTTTACTAAAAAAAAAACTAAAAAAAAAAAACATATCATTTTTGTTAGCGCAAACATATGGTAAGCTCTGCAAACTAGATATTGTTCAAGATAATTTAAAACTCATAAAATACTTATTATATCCGATGTTTCTTTGACTATTTGGTTATATACTTCAAACCCTAGTTTATAATGCATATTAGAGTATTACAATTTTTAGCATTCTTTTGTCTTTTCATATAATCCATAAGTTTAATACATAGATTTTACTATAGGTTAAAGAAACATTTTATAACCTTTTTATATAAGACCCATCTCGTTTATTCATTCAAATGTAACAGTTTTAACTTTCTGTCAACAAAAACTATTAAACCAACTATATTTTTATTTAGGATAAGCTTACTGATTAAAAAATATCAGACTCAGAATGCCCACTGAAGTACATTGTAGTATTTACTTTGTTGTGCAACTTAGCTATGGTGCAGTAAATGAGTTTCTACGCATGACAAAAAGTAAATTAAGTTTCCAAATAAAAGATATAATCATAACTAGAATCAATTAAAAATGATATGTCTGTATTTGCACATGTGCACATTGTCAAATCTAGCCATGTAGATGATAAACATATTTGTGTATTGTCACTATTTTGTGCTCATCTCTGTGCTTATACACATATTTGCAGATTGACACATACAGACTCATATTTCCATGTTTGAGATTTGTAGAATAAATCACTTTGACTATGTTTCTCTAACTTTTACAGAGTTAATATACAGTGTTTTCCTGAACTGTGTAGACTTAATTCTTCCTATTGTTTAGCCTTGTCTTATCATTACTTTTATTATAAAGTACTTCATATTTATACCAACTAAATATTCTAAGTCTACCCAAGAGCTTTACAATATACAAGTCAATTCTTCTTTTGAAATACAATCTATTAAATAGTTAAACATCAATTTATGAGAGATTTTCAGCATGTTTATGATTGGAAGCAGACTGCTGTTATGCCTGTCACTAGCTGTACATAATGTAGCCTACTTTTCTATGTCAGTGCTGTGGACAATTAAAATCATATCTGTTGCCAGCTGTAAAATATCATGTCACTGCATTTTACAGATTAACTGTCCATCAGTATTTTAAAATTGCTGGAATTTGATGTTTAAATCCACTCAACTGATTAACCATTTGAATGTGCTATGCTAGGTGTACTGAAAGTCATAATGAGATAATAAAGTGGTAGAACAGCCCAATACACACTATAGAACTTTGATGTATATATTTTAAATACTTGTGACAAAAAATGAATATGCATTACAGGAACAAATTGGCTAGCAGGCATTAACTGGTATGTATGACGCACTGCTGCCTATTACATCACAGGATATCCCTGTCCAGTAAACAACAGTTAGAACTGGATTGTGTTAGGTCTTTAACATCTAATTATACATTGTGCTAGTCAACCAACTATTTCATGTAAGCACATGCTAGAAGGGTGACATCTTACAGAATTATCATTTATTTTGGAATTAGCAAATACCTTGTACACTAAAAAAAAAATATGTTAATGGTCAGTCATCTGTCCTGTACTATTTTTTTAACAAAGACACACATGCAACCACACACACACACACACACACACACACACACACACACACACACACACACACACACACACACACACACACACAGGCATGTAAATATTTTTAATTAAAAGAATGTTAAAATCTGTCACAGGGTTTTTTATAAGCAGTACAACAGCTACAGTCAAGAAGGTGAAAATATAGCTTTGAAACCAGAAGCTTTTGGAAGATAAAATAAATTCTGTACATAAAATTCGAAACATTTTCCTGACCATTTCCTGAATGTTTTGAACATTAATAATCAGCGTGTTATCAGGACTATATTAGAGGGTGCTTGTCACTTTAAGACTAACAGGAAGTGTACAGCTGTATTGACGTTAAAACTCTTGGTATCTTGACTAACAGTTTATACACTGAATCCCTGCCACTCACCACTCTGTAAAAGTAACTGTTCTTATTTATATTTCTAATTTAGTGATTTAGTTTGTGTACTAGTATAGTGGGCTTTTTTCTCATTGAATTTTATAGTTGTTGTGGTCTGATAAAGCTGAATGTGTTCATACTATTTTGTTCCTTTTTCTTACTCTCTCCATAGTAAGACTATACTGTGTTCTGTCCTCTTTCTCTCTCTTTTACATCATCGTATCCTTGTAGAGCGTGAGTGTAAGCTATTAGTGTTACTGTGTTGTTGAATGATTACAAGGACGCTATTCATGTGTTCGCAAGTGTGTTTGACTGTGAAATGAGCTTGCGGCTTCTTGTAAACAGCCGTTATTTATTCATATCCTCGTCAGACAGTTCATGTAAAGAAAAAAAAAGAAAAATGATGCTTTTAAACTGAAACAATAAAGTGTTCAACACCGATTAGTTATATATCTACTATATTTATATTTTTTTACCGATACCTACTGCTTATTGCTTAATATCTTGTAGCCACATGAAACCCGATGGTTACAAAATGAGCTGCATGTCAATATTTCTTAACGTAGACACCCAGATCATTCACTGCTCTTCTCCTTCCTCTCCCCACCTCCCGTTCTCGATTCTATCCCATCAAGACAGTCTATTAAGTAATTAAAATGAGCTTTTTGAAAGAAACAATCCCTACAATATTATACATTTAAATTTGATATGAGTGTCATTGTGCTAACCACTTGACACAAGCAGCCTCACCCTGTAGTATGTAGAGTTGAAGCATCACTGTATTAAGAAAGAAAAACAGAAGAATTATAAACAATATTATGAATATTGAGACAACTAAAAAAGTAAATGTACATATGTTTTGGTTTCAGTTTCCTTTAGTATATATTTCACTTTTTAGTAGATTCTTTGAGAGTATTTAAACTTGTTGCATTTTTTATTTCAGTTCTTTGTTTCTTCTTCTTTACATCAGTCCAGGAATTTTTTTCTTGGGATCTTTTCAGTGAGTTCAGTGATGTTGACCAGTCCATTTCTTCTGGAATTGTAATTACATTATTGTTCTTGATAAAAGAAGATGCCTCATCTATGTTGTTGAAGGTTCTCATTTCATTTGAGTAAAGAATCTTGATTTTTGCAGGGTATGCAAGTTGAGCTTTGATTTTGTTTTGTTTCAGGAATTTTACAAATGGCCATGCTTTCTTCCTTAAACCTAGAACTCTAGTTGAATTGTCATTATCAAATCTTATTTGATGTTGTTTATACTTTAAAGAACTTTTCCTCCATGCTGACTTTAGTATAAGTTCTTTATCAAGGTATGATAAAAACTTTATTACAATGGATCTAGGAGAATTATTAGAAGATGATACAGGTTTTCCTATGGCTCGATGAGCCCTTTCTATGCCATTTGACAGTCCTTTTAGGTCTAAGAATTCCAGCAACCAGGAATTTAATAATAAAATAATGTTCTCACCCTCAGCTTTCTCCAGAAGGCCAAATATTCTGATATTTGTGCACCTTTCTCTGTTTTCTAAATCATCTATCTTGTTGATTAACCAGTTATTTTGTTGTATGAGAAATTCACTTTGGTTTTCTTCTTCCTTCAACCTTCCATCTATATCGGAGAGAGAGATGTTTCAATGTCCATTATTTTTGTTTGTTGCTGCTGTAATAATTCTTTAAAGACATCTGTTTGTTTTTGGCAGTTCTCCTTTAGATTTTTCAAGATTGTCCTTAAAATTATCCATTTTCAATGACAGTTCCTGCAGTACAGAGGACATCAATCGGATTTCCTTCTTCAAGGCTGTTTCAGAGTGTGAGTTATTTGAGTTACTCATTTCCAAGTGGTTATAGTAGTCTCCAAAGTAATTTGACAGGAAAATACTGACAAAAAGCTTTCAAAATTACTACACTATTAGTTCATAAGTTTATCAATAATAGTTGGATATTTTTGTTTGATGAAATTAATTATTTTGCTGTTATTTGAACTAGTTTTGTGGAGCTCTAAAAAATGCTGCTACCAGTTAGCCATTCAGGCTCCACCCTTGATGCACTCTTGATAAGATGATTAGCTGCATGGCTTACAAATAGGACATAGCAAGTATCATACAGCAACTGGACAGGTGAAATCTTTGGTTACAATCAGGGTATACCAAAGGGCTCTGTACTAGGCCCTTACTTGTTTATATTGTATATTTCAGACCTAACTTTTTAATCTGAGGTGTTCTACAGTCTATATGCAGACAACCTGAAATTGGGTAAAGTGATTACATGTGTTACAGATAAGACGTCTGCAAAATAACTTGACTAAATTGACCATTGGGGCACAGGAGAATAATATGCTGATAAATACATCAAAAACTAAGCATATGAAATTTGAGAGATATAAATTGAAAGGTGAATATTTAATACAGCACACAGTGATTGAAACTGTAGACTCATTTAAGGACCTGGGTATATGGGTAGATTCAGCTATGAGTTTTTCTAATCATGTCAACCAATTGGCTAATAATAGTTATAGAACTATAGGTTGTATAAAAAGATTTATAAAGTCTAGGAAATCAAAAATAATGAAGTCATTGTTTGTTAGTTACATTAGATCCAAACTTGAGTATGGAATAACAATATGGAAACCCTATAAGAAAACAAGCATTAGTAAACTTGAAAGAGTACAGCAGAAATATACCAAGGGCATACATGGATGAGAAAACTTAAGTTATTATGAAAGACTAAAATATCTCAACTTATACAGTGTCTCTTACAGGTATCTAAGAGGAGATCTTATTCAGGTTTATACAATGACCCCCCCCATTAATATTCCAAAACGTGCACGCTGATTGGTCAGCATGCACGTTGTAAATCGACTTATACTAATGGAAAAAGGTCCAGTCACCTGGACTTTTTCCATTAGTATAAGTCTTTTTTAAAACACTGTCTCGCTATGTTAAAGGAGTTTAACATAGCAAAACAAGTTTAAAAAAGCAACAGAGATCTCCGTTGCTTTTTTTAAAGCTGTCTCGCTATGTTAAATTCCTTTAACATAGCGAGACAGTATGTAAAAAGCAACGGAGATCTTGCTTTCTCCATTTCTTTTTTTTAAACCTGTCTCCCTATGTTAAATGGGTTTAACATAGCGAGACAGCTTTAAAATAAGCAACAGAGATCTCAGTTGCTTATTTTAAAGCTGTCTCTCTATGTCAAACCCATTTAACATAGCAAAACAGTTTGTAAAAAGCAACGGAGATCTTGCTTTCTCTGTTGCTTTTTTCAAAACTGTCTCACTATGTTAAATTGGTTTAACATAGCGAGACAGCTTTAAAATAAGCAATGGAGATTCTCCGTTGCTTTTTTCAAAACTGTCTCACTATGTTAAACTCATTTAACATAGCGAAACAGTAAAAAGTAATGGAGATCTTGCTTTCTCCGTTGCTTTTGCCCACAGCTCTGATGTACTGCGTAGGCATATGCATGCGAAGCACATCAGAACTGCCGCAGAATAGCAGACAGCTGCGGAAGGGCAGCAAGGAGTCATTATACAATGCCATTATTTAAGAAAAGTAATTATTTTTTTCTTAAATAATGTCATTGTATAATAGCAATAACCCACTTCTGGGTGTGGGTAATGCTGGATTTACCCACGGCTGGCTTTGTTTGGCCACTTGGGCTTTGCCCTCGTGACCAAACCACGCCAACCATGGGTAAATCCAGCATTACCCCCACCCAGGTGGGGGTTATTGCTATAATATAGGTCATTTAGAGACAACGGCGTTTGGGAATGTTTGAAGTTATCAAAAAGTACTAGAGAATCATCAGATAACCTATACAGAAGATTCTATAGGAATGAGAAGTGTACTAATTAGTTCTCTGACAGAGCAGCTGATGCATGGAACAGAATACAAATTACATTAAAGCAAATGCTAGTTAAGATATTTTTAAGAACAGCTTGGACACTTATTACGGGAACAAGTGTTTTGGTATATTGACAAGCTAGAAGGGCATTAATGCCCATGCTTAAATATTTGTATGTATGTATATATGTATGTAACATGCAGGAAGAAACTCATATCCCTTTTTACCTCAGGCACTTTTTACCTCAGTCACTAAGTGCCTCTGCTATGAGTGTTACCTCCCCCAGTGTCATTCTATAATCTTATCTTGTAAGACTTGTTATACCCTAGATTATGGCTATAACATTCCATACTGCCTTTTAGTTGTCATACATGTACTGAATACATCTGACATTTCTGAAGCTACAAATTTTGTTCTGCCCCTCTGCTGCTTTATACTGCTTTTATTTCCTTGTTTTCACTTTTTGCTTCTATTTTTCTCCTATTTCACCATCAAGCAGATTTACTCTCACCACTAGTCCACATATATCTGTGCTGCTGCAGCTATAACTGCTATTGTCTCCAAATCGTACTTTCACTGATATGTGTGCCAGTCAGTTAAGTTTCAGTGTGTCAGTGCAGTTAGTTCATAACCACAACAGAGGCTATCAAGGAGTTTGTATCAAGTATGACTTGGGTCATATAGTTTATCCTCTAACCATCTCCCCAAATGTACATTGAAGGGGGACAATTTAGTTAATAGTCTTAAGAAAACTGTCTGAAAATTCTAAATTCTGCCAGCTCTATAGAATTAGCTGCTGTTGTTTAACTTAGGCTGTGTAGCAGCTAGTTCAACACAAAAGTTGTTATTTCAAATTTCCAGATTGGGATGTTTAAATATAATTACCACAGCTGATGGTAAAACTTTGTTTATAAAACATTTATATATTATAATCACATCTCTAAACATTCTACTGAAATATCAGTCTGTTCCTGTAATTTAAGCATCTAACCCCATATGTTCTTTATATCATCTTTTTTTTTGGGGGGGTGATAAATTATAAATGGACATAATCTCATGATATTAAGTATGCTGTCTAGTTAATGTCTTACATAGTGAAATCAAAAGCCTTACCATCCTTACCTCTAATGGTTCATATGATATATGTCTTTATTACATAACATTTCCTAATTACAGATACAATATTGGCTTCAAATTCAATGTGGTTATCAATTAGGACTCACATTTTTTATTATATCCAGTTCAGGTTGTAAATCTTGGTTCAGGATATTTGTTATTGCCCATAACAAAGTGGAACACTTTGCATTTTTCTGTATTAAATTAAATCCTATTCTGTATTGACTGTAGAAGCAATTCATCTGTTTCCCTATTGAAATGTCTCCATATTTCCAAGCATATCTATACTAACTCCAAAATACCTTGAAGAAAAGGGAATATTTGAGAAATGTCCATCTTGGAACTGGTATATTTAAGTCCATTTTTTAGCCATTCAGACTCCATGTTTCAGGACTTACTCGAGTGGGTCCCAATATTTCAAATGAATACTAAATCAGCTAGATATCTTTGAAGATTTTTATGGTCAGTGGTGATCCAGTGTAAAGGTCCCCACCTTGGTGTTATTGGTAAATTTACTAACCAGCATATTATGAGTAGTGGGAAAAGGGGACATAAACTTTCTCCTCAAATAGTATGTCCCCAGCTCTTATACATCTCTTTGACTATGAAACCATTTTGTTACTCAGGCTTTCTTAAAAGAGTTGATGTGAAGGGACAACATAACTTGCTAAATTTCTGAATGAGGCACTGAGTTAAATACCTTTGCTAGCTCAAGGTAAACTACATCAGCAAGCAGTCCTGTGTCCAGAATCCTGTGTCTGGAATGTCAATAGATAGAAGATCATTTGTATGACATGAGTGGCCTGGGAGACAACCATGCTTGTTGTTATCCAGTCATGGTTTGGATGCTCTTTCAAAACATTTCTCAATAAAGCTTATTAAACTGATATGATGATAGTTTTTAACCAGTATATTGTTTGCACCAATGAACATTGGAAGCACATTAGTTTCCTTCTATTTATGGAGAACATACCCTGTCAAAAGTATATGTGGTGGAAATTTTTGTGTTACACAGAGAACTAGTGATGCTGTAATCTTACTTAGAAAATAGCCATTGAAGCTAACAGATCCATCGCCAGCATTTGGTCTAATACCATTGGTTGCTTTCTAGTAGATAATCTTATTTGTGATATTCTGGTGTACATCTCTGTTGCCTAAGTGAATAATTGCATGTTGATTTGTATCTATGGTAGAAATACCATAGACTTTATCACCATAAATTTTGTAAGGCTTTCTAGAATCAGGAACTAGAACATTATCAATACTTAAATGAATCCATACATTCACATCCTTGCTATATATCCTAAGATACCTATAGAAAACACTTGTATTAGTTGCACAATTCCTGTCATTCTTTTATGTAGACATCCTAACACACTTACTCCTCCCTTGGCTTTTAAATAATATGATTTGTGTTTACAACTTGGAGACCTTTTATACATATCTCATTAATTTGGACCCCCAAGAAGGAAAGAAATTGCTGAGGTATTTTCTGTACTGGGCCACTGTGGTCATAAGTGGCTATTAAGGTTTTGTAAAACTATAGAACAGTAATTCTGCATTTGAACTTTTCATTTCTATTGCTTAATTTCTCTGTGTATGACTTCATAATCATCTTGGTTACAACTTCCATGCCATGCCAGAAGCATTGTGTCCTGTACTAAAATTTTTATGATTATTTCCCAAGTAACACTTAATTGATCTGAGCTACCCAATTCTGCCTTTATCCTGCAACTGGAGTTTTTATAAATTTCACTGGCCCTGGACCATATCATATTCAAAATGTTACAATTCCTTATCGGTACTGCAACAATTTGAAAGAATTTATATCTGGCACTAAGTACCAACATTTTAGCAAGCAGTTGGCTATTTGAAGTAGATGCTTCCCAACAGATGGTTGGTGTGTTGAGTTCCCATGTTAGTAAAGCAGCATTCTTGGCTCCAATTCCAAAAGAGTTGCTCTCAGTGTGAATGACTATTTACACTGAGAGCTGGCTGAGAGCAGATGTTTTGGAATCTACTCTCTGTACTAAGCCTGTTTATAAATAGGTTTTACACCAAAGTAAGTCACTTACACTGAGAGGAAACCTTTTGGAATCAGGGCAGCCTTACACTGACAATATGGCAGTACTGGAATTCGGTAGCAAAGATCTTGAAGTCATATTTAGACTCTATTAAGCATACAAAATGCAATTATTTCTCAGCTCTTATTCTACTGAAATTGTCACAGAAATGATCTCAGTACAAAGGGGAATATTATTCAATGACAAGAAAAGACCATTGCTTACATATAAAGATGCTACCATTTCTACCCTCCCTATAACTATAGGAACCCTTGAAGCCAAGGATAATAAAGGTCAATTAATATTACTGAGCCACGTTTGAGTAATAATAAACACAATGTCATAACCATTCATAAGTTTTTTATTCTCAAGTTCAGTAGCTTTATTGTTAAAGCTCATTTATGTTGTTAGAAAGCATTTAAATAGATGTACTTTAATGTGATGCTTTATTCACTTCTTATGTAGTCTTACAATATTCATAACGATTCAATTAGTGTGCTACCTAGCTTCTTATTTCCTGCATGACTTAGATAGAACTGGTCCCTACCATATTGGAAGGATTTATCTGTAAGGCTTTCCACAATTGTTATTACCAGAATGTTATTCCCATAACACTACATGCAAAGCTCTCTATTCAGGCTACTTCTCAGGATTAGATTACATGCATAGCTGTCTACATTTCTGCATTTAGCTTTCTTGATCAAACTGTACAACAGCCATTAATGTTGAATTTATTATTATTTTTACTGAGTGACTTGTAACACTTATGCATACATTGCCCTGTTCTCCTGCATACTTCTTCCACTGTAACTTTTAATTTTTAATTTACTTATTGTATCATTAATAACTGAAAAGTGGCTATTGGTTCTATGTACATTAAATAAAAATTACATTTAAACAAGGTCCTCCATATTTCATCAGGTTCTCGCACTTAATCAGCTCATCTCACTGTACTGTCCTTCCTTTTGACCAGCTGAAACACTGACTTTAATCAATAATCACTGTATATGTTCCATTCACATGGACGCTCTACACCAAGCTTTGCTACATTGTACTGCCACTGTTGTAATGTAGTGGTATTGTAATCATTTGCATTAGTTTGGTATTCTGAATGGATTCATTCTGCTATACTGTATTCACATTGTTTTCACTTGTGCTACATACTGTCTAATTTTGTGTCTTTCGGCTTTTCCTGGTTAGGGGTCGCCACAGCGGAACTCCGGTCCGCTAATGATTGGCAGTTGATTTTTACGTACCGGCTTGCCAGGCCTGACGCACAACCTTCAACGAAGGCACGCCCATTCACGCATGTCTCCATGCAGAAGACGCTCTAGCTGAGAATCAAACCGGACAGCGTCTTACTGTGAGGCAACAATGCTACCGCAGCACCACCACCGTGCTACATACTGTCTAATAATTTTGCTATTTCTGTGGAACTTTTCTTTCAAGGCAAATTGACCTTAACCCAGGTTTGAAGCTTGGATAACAAACTATAAATAATAATAAATCAGACCATGTCTAGCCTATGTCTGCCAGGTTCCTAGTTGTGGTAAAAAATTACTAAGTTTCATTCATGTAATCTGTCCATCAATATGTATGTTAAGATTTGAAGAGCATTGCTTCTCTAAAAGTGTCTTGCTTAATAGTCCCAATGAAATATATATTTAAATATTGAATTTGTGATTTACAAATAGCGTGTATCTGCCTGCATGATTCTACAGTGTAACAACAGCTTGTGAGCAGAAGTAGACAAAGAATATTTGTAAACTATAATGTATGATTTTGTATTATAATGTTAGTCTGAGTTGGTAAGACAGTTTTGGTTAATGGAGTCTGTAACCACGTGTTAGAAATCCATCAATGATCACTTACAAACTTAATAGACTAACTTTTACATCAGGATATATTTTCTGAAGGGTCTATATTATCCAAATGAAAACCAGAATGCGTGAATCCACTTTGAATGACACAAAATGAGCGAATGTCGCAAATATTGAAGGAATGAATAGAAATCGCCGTAGGGAATTCTTCCCTTTACTTCAATGGAGTGCGATCTTGGAGTTGGTATATTTAAGTAGTGGGAGTGTTGGGGTTGCAGGGGGGCATGCAGTTAGTAAATGTTTTCGTGTGTTACTTTTTTTATTTTTGTGGCTCGATGTTTGCGACATTTGCTCATTTTGTGTCGCTCAAAGTGAATTTGCGCACTCTGGTTTTTGTTCGACTAATATAGACCCTTTTCTGAATGATAGTATGCATCTCTTACTCTCTGCTGTAATCTTCAGTGATTTACCAGAATCTCAAATTTTTTGATGAGGGACAGGGCAAAATTATGAGGCAAAATCAGGGACAGTTGAGAAGTATGCTAGTCACTCTGTAGCTCCTTACTTAGAATTTTAGTCTGATGCATAATTTTACCAGACAGAATTCAAGGAATTCTGCTAGGCTGCTACATTCCCACAAACTTTGCAGTTTTAGTTTTTAGTTTTTTATTTATAAGAGAACAGTTTTTGCTTAACTGCTAATTAATAGATCAAACTTCATTAGCATTTTGTTTTCTATGTGAAATGCTTCACACCTTCCCAAATGCCTTCCTTCCTTCCTTTCTAGTATAACATACTTCAGGATAGCCATACCTCAAGCTAAGTTATATACTTGATTCAGTGAAGCACTTTTTACTTGAGCAGACATCAATAAAGCAGTAATAGATTAAAAGAGCAGATGGTAGAGTACAATTATATATAAACTAGTGTAGTAACTGTCTGGGGGAGTACGAGACAGCTACAGGCTGTGGACATTTCCTTCTGCTGGTAGTAAGAATGGCGATACCTACAGGTGGATAAATTATAAAGCCTGTAGGCTAGGATTCAGCTTTTTCAATGGGTAGCATTAAAGCACCGTGGAAAGATTCGATGTGTAGTAGTGAATTTGCACTTCCAGAGTGTAGGCTGTTTTATCTGATGTCCCATAAAAAATAGTCTTCCTATTACGTCATACAGCTGAGTTGCAGACCGTGCTTCGTTTTATGAGACTGTTGACAAATTGGGGTAAGTGCGGCATAGAAAAGAGGAGGAGTGAGAAGAATGTTAGTACTAGAGGGACATGAGAGAATCCAGCGCTGTACAGAAAATTAGACAGATGAGACGTTTAATAGAAACAAGTGCTGCTTACGGATGGCTGTTTTTCATAGCTCACTATTGAAATGCTGCAACTGGAAATGCTAAGTGATGGTGAGATGAAATAAAAGCCCGAAACTACAAGATAAGTTCAAATCTCAATGATCGTTATATATAAACTACTATATTGCGGCTCATTTTCAGTGGGAATACCTCTAAATACCTGTAACATCTGACCCATAATATTGTTGGGTTGATTACTGCACAATTTTTCAGAACTCCATGCCCCTCCCACACTATGACAAGGTTATGGGCTTTGAACCCATCCATTTACCATATGGGAAAAAAGAACACATGAATGGCAAGGATGCTGAGTGATGACAAGATGAAAAAAAAAAGTACTGAAACTACAGGAGAAGAGCAACAAATGTTTGGCTAGCTCATCTTTGCTTAAGCATGCTAGTTGAACAGCTTACATTAAAAGGATGACTTGTAAAGAACTTATACACTGTTGATGTGAGTTGATTGAGTGTTGAATGCTTGAAAAAAGTAACCGCATAAAAGTTAATGACCATCTCCAATACCTAGGAGTATCCTTCCAAACAGATAGAAATATACAACACCAAGGGGACTTTTCTAGATGTTGGGGCTTGATACAAAAGGATATGGAAAGATGGACTCAACTAAAACTCCCGGTTCTCTCGAGAGTAGCCATTATCAAAATGAATATTCTACCAAGACTACTGTATGTTCTAAATGCTACCAACACCCTGATTCATAATAAAGTCTTTAATAATATACACTCATCTCTCTCGAAGTTTATATGGTACCCAAGACCCATCAGGATAAGCTATAAAAAACTTGTCTACCCTAAAGATAAGGGTGGTCTAAGACTTCCAGATTTTAGACTAATGTATGAAATAAATAGAAGCAGTAGAATAATTAATGTTGCAACTTTCAGAGAGGAACTGAATGCTTGGTGTCCATCTTGGGTCAAACTCTATCACAATTATATTAAAACTCTTTCCATTAATCCTATGGCCCTACCATTCTTAGACATATCTGCCAAAAGAAAGTACAAAATTCAAAATGACCTATGGTCCCAAATCAAATGTACACAAAACTTGTTTAAATCTCTAGATCTACATTTTGCTTTTCACCTTCTCCAACCTTTACACCTTAATCCTAACATTAAACTAAACAAGAATTTGGTTAATTTGAATACGTTCCCACTGATCAAAAGTAAAACGGTTCTGGACTTCTTCTCATGCAGGATGGAACATATTTCTTCCATCAGAAACAAGTTTAAGCTTTCGATCAAGTACACCATCATGATTAGACAACTAATGGACATTTGCAACAAATTCTGGAAGGATACTGATATTCCCGATCCCCAAATAGAGATGTGTAAGGTATTATGGAATCTACTAACTCGTAAAAAGAAAATGGTCTCTCACTCCTATAAATTAATCTCAGCAATTAGATGCTCGAAAGAAGCTATCCATTCTGATTTTTGGATAAAACAAGACTCCTCGATTTCCTCTAAGTCCATTGCCCAAGCCACTCAAAAATTTTCTAAAGCTATTCCTCTGCTAAAGTTCAGGTATACCCAACTTATGATAGTAAATAACGCATACTACACCCCTGCTTTACTAAACAAGATGTACAAGGAAGTCCCACCCTTTTGCCAATTTTGCCCTATGATGGAAGCAGATATTATCCACATCTTTTGGAGTTGCAAATGCTCATACAGACTTTGGTGTGCCCTCAGAGTCAAATTAGAAAAAATGGGTTATGAAAAATCTACGCTTTCATGGCAATTCGCCCTCCTTCATATACCCCCGGTAGGCATAGACATTAAGAATATTCATTTTCTAATAACATCCTTTATACTGATAAAATACTATATCACCCTAAATTGGAAAGATAGATCGACCCTTTCATGGAAAGGACTCAAACAGATAGCTGGGAAGCATTTTTCTGCTCACAAATATTTGTGGTATTCCATGAGGCTAAATCCATCACAGAGGGATGCATGGAAAATGGTGTATGAATGTATTCTAACACAATCACACAGCATTCGAACCTCCTGCTTGGGGGCTCTACCTAGATGGGCTTTGTATATAGTTAGTGTATGTAGAGGAATTTCTGTTTGTACATATCTTTTAGTCATGTTGTTGGATATGATTTGTTATGTTATGATTAAAAAATCAATAAAAAGAATTTAAAAAAAAAAAGAAAAAAGTAACCGCAATCCTTGATACTACAAAAAATTAAGCAATAAGTAAACTAAAGTAAAATAAAAAAGGTAAAAGAAACAATATGCCCTACCACCCTAGATACACTGGTCTTGAAGTTAGTATATATAAGAGGTGAGGTAGGGGGAGTGGCAGACTTGAAAAGTTAAATAGCGCATTTTAGAATGTGCTGTTATTCTGGTTGAATCAAGTTTATTTTTTCAAACTGTAGGCCTTATGTTGATAGGGAGTCTGATCCCTATGTCCTCTAAATTCTTAATATCTATAATTCTAAGTAATCTTCTTAACAAATATCAATGCTCTCATATAACACCAGAAGGCAGCCTCTTATTCCCAGTGAGTCTAACCACAATAAAAAGTTTGAAAAGGAATAAAGTTCAAAAATGTTATTAGTATGGTTAGCAGTTCCAGCCTTCAGAATATTAACATTTTTTGTAAACATTAAAGCACTGGATTTCTTTGACTACCTATCTCCAAAAATACCTGAATAGCTTTGCTATTATCTCCCAGTCGCAGCCATCTGCATAGTTTTTGTGACACTGCTCACCTTCACCTCTATAACATAAATCTTATGATAGCCATATATTTAATTATGTATTTATTTTATTATTTATTATATTTTACATTGATTTACTGGGAAAGTCCGACTGGGTGGAGACCCATTTTCAGTGGACGCCCAGGGAGAAAAGCTCCACACAGTAACATTACATGCAAAAGATAGTAAGATTAGTTAGAAAAACATACAATATAGGTGATTTGTATACAATTAAAGAGACATACCATAGGTATGATAGTAAACAAGTAATTATACAAAAATAGAAAGATAGAAATTAGCAGTTTGCTTGATGAACCAATATTATATCTGGGCCATCTATAAAGCAAGTGAAGCTATAGTAAGTATGTTACAATCCTTGGCAATAGAATGATATGGAAGTATTCCAGTTGATATAAGAGTAGACGTGTGTGTTTACTGTAAGGAGAATCGAGAGAGAGTTAGTGAAAATAAGTTATTAAGTCTTCAGTTTGTATTCAGTATTAATAGCATAGATTAACAAAGGTGAAGTAAGGGAGGGAGGGGTAAGAAAGAAACCATTGAGAAGGGAGAGCTATTGATGGAATAGCTACTGTTGGTTAAAAGATGATGACTTACTAGTTAAGCTAGACAAGAGACAGGTAGGGGTGGGGGAAAGATGAAAGATAGCAGGTTCATATGTTTGTTTTGTGAGTAAGAGAGAAAAGGAGTAGTTGACTTACACAGCCTATGCTGTTACATGAACAAAGCCATGAGTTGGTTAAATAATTTTTGAGTAGTTTTTTTTTTTTTAATTGATTGGGGTTGTAGGTGGTTCTAATAGTAGGAGGAAGTGCATTCCAGGCTTTTGCTACTTGACAGGAATATAGAGAATCACTTGCGGTGTTTGTAGATTTGGTAACCTGTAGTAGTGATTTATTTGGTGAGTGAAGAGTACGATTCTTGGATTAGGGCTGTATAATATTTAGGAGAGCTGGAGTTTTTTCAGACTGATAAAGTAGTTTAAGAACAGTGGTTAACTGAGTGTAAGTTAAGAGTTGTGGTAGTTCTAACCAAGAAAGTTTTTTAAGGCATGGCAGTGGTGTGTCCTATTTGTTGAGTCTGTTGCAAATATAGCTATTTTGTTATAGCATGTTTCTAGTTTATTTAAGTCTAATTTTATAAGATTTGTAAGTATGAGGTTGGCATAGAGGACTGTTGACAGGAAGTGAGCTCTGGTTATTGCTACCCTAGAAGTTTCTGTAAAAAATGTTTTGTTCCTGTATAGTGTTCCTATTTTTTGTGTATTTTCTTAATTGTTTAGCTATTTGTAGGTCAAAACTCATCTTGTTATCAATTATGACTCCTAGTAGCTTTATTTGTGTATCGGGTGTAATTATTGCATTATTACTAGCAGTAATGTGCAAAATAGGTGGGGGTTTTGAGCTTCTGCTTGGTTGAAAGATCATGAGATTATTTTTATTAGAGTTAAGTATGAGTTGTGAGTTTGTTAGCCATGATTCAATTTTGGTAAAGGACTTTGAGTTATGTCTTGAAGCAGTTGTAAGGTAGTTGCTGCCCATATAAGTATAAAATTGTCTGTGTATTGAATTATGGAAGCTAGGGGCTGGCAGTGTTGAGGTCATTAGTAAATATACTGAAAAGAAGAGGACCAAGGATGGGTCCCTGTGGGATTTCTAGTGTGACTGGAAGCAGGGGAGTTAGGTCTTGGAGCCATTTTACATCTTGTTGATGGCCTGTTATGTAACTTGGTAACCATGTAAGGGCAGAGGGGCTGAGGTTAAGGTTGGTGAAAACAGTCAGTAGTTTGCGATGGCAAACTGTATCAAAGGCCTTAGACATATATAGAAAGACAGATGATACTATTTTCCCTTCAGTTTTGAATTGATTGATGACAGTGGTAGAGCTGAAAAGGGGGGTTGTGGTACTATGGTTGGTTCTGAATCTGTGTTGGGTTTTGGCGAGTAGATTATTGCTGATGTTGCAGAAGTTCAGAATGGATACATCATTCTAGGAGTTTAGATAGTGGGAGAGTATGGCAATAGTTCTATAATTAGTGAATTCAGTTGAGTGGGGTAGGACATTGCTTTGGCCGCTACTTTTAGAAATTCGGCTGGTAGGTTATCGCCTGCTATCATGGTAGGAGTTTTGAGTTTCTTTAGTAGTTTTTCTATGGTACTTGTGGAGATTTGTTGGAATGAGAAAGTATTACTATTATTGTTAGTTGGTCTGGGTGCTGTTACTTGATTGGATGGGTTATTTTTGGTTAGGAATAGAAAACTTTCAGTGATATACTTGTTAAATTGTTCAGTGATGGTACCTAAGATATTTGGTAGATTAGGGAGAGGGGCTGAGGTTTGTCCAGGATGGAGGATTTTTTTGATTGTACTCCAGAATTTCTAGGAGAAGGAGATTACAAGGAGATATATAATTATCTATGAATTTGCTTTGTACACCACATCTTAATTACAGTATCAACATTTTCTGGCCTACCTAGTTCCGTCCTCACCTCCATTTACTTGAATTTTTAAGCACTATTCTGGTGATCTATTATCTGTTTACAAACCCATTAATGCACCTCTACATCTACTAATGAATATTAATGTTTTATACTGCACTACTTGCCTTTATTTCATATTATCTATTTAGCAAATGTATGTGTACTTGTTAATGTATTATACTTAATGGCTGTATATGTATAGTGCTTAATAGCTTTTTAAAAAATGTTGTAACAAATTGAAACTTTTCTCCCTGGGTAATGCAACTCTGTCCTTTCATATCTGGTCATATGGCTGCTGTAACAGGCCTGCCATAATCTTAATGCATTTGTGAAACTCAAATGTTGGTGCATTGGTAATATAAACTAGGGCCACCCTCTTGCCATCATTTACCACTACAACATTAATATGTATTGCTATTTAGTCCTAATCTTAGCAGCTGTTGTTTAACATGTATATATATTTTTGAGACTGTATTGTTCACTGTATTTCCAAACACAGAGCTATAGAAGTAATTTTGTTCTGCTAATACAACAGTTTAAAATATCCAACCCAGATAAACAGTGCTGCACGTATAAGCTCCGTGTACTACAAAAATATTGATTGGATGCTAATCATAGATTCAATTTGTTATCTGTTCTCCAAACGGAGTTCATGAAATTCACTTCTCAAGATTTGTTTTAAGGTGAATTTCTTGAAATCCGTTTATTGAACACATGACCAACTTGTAATACTCTGTAGTAATTATTATGTGGCAGATGGCAGATTTAATGTGTTATGTTAGGAGACACAAGTGCAGTGGGGCTAATGCTAGTTAAATTACCTTTATTAAGTCCAATAATGCCTTTCTGCACACTTTTTTGTACACTTTCATTTAACACCTATATCTCCTTGTAGCCTTCTGTCATTTTTTGGGGGGTGGCATGCTTTACTAAGTGACTTACCAAATAATACGAGGCAGCATAAGAAAGGCAACGTGTGAGTAATAAAAGGATACGTCGATTGTCAATCTAGATGTCCCATAGTGGAGATACTGACAAACTTGTGAATTTTTTTTCATATATTCAGATTTGCATTCATATTTTTGTATTTGGGACAGTTAGGGAGGTATTTGTAGTCATTACATAAGCATATTAAGACTATTCATACTGTCCACAAATGAGCACAGGTAAACCCAGATTCATAGAGGCCACATACGTTAACATGCAATGTCTGTGAATAAGTCTAAGCAGACGAAATCTTCGCAAGATGTAAATAAGGAATGATGTAAAAGGATGTATGCTAATTAGACATTCTCTTGCCTATTTGAAATTCATAGTGAAATTTTCCCGATTTTCTGTGCTACACAAATATGTTATATAAAGAGGAGTCAAACCAATGCTGTCTACTTTACAATCCATGGTGATGCTGTCACTTTCTGCTAGCCTTGCTATTTCCTGTTATGAGCTACTTGTCTTGGCTGACCCCAAACTGCTTGCACCCAGTGGTGTTCACTGGCCAAGAAGGTGGAGATATAAGCAGAGAGTAAGCCACTATAATTTTGACAATCAGGAGATACTAGAGGTTTAGAGTGGAGAAATATTATCAGGGTCTTAGTGAGTATGTATGACACCCATAGGGGTATTGTAGGAATGCATGGACTTCCTATCCCTATGGATACTAAGGTATGATATACTTGCCATGGAGATCTTTCAGATCCAGAATGGGGGCACATTGGATATCTCACAGGCTTCTGCTTTGAGGATAAGGCAGCAGTTTCTTGGATGTATGCTTGGCATGTATCAATCAGTACATCGATTTCCCAGTGTCACCACAGGACTGAGCAAGGACTGTTTGTGTATTTTATGGAGTGGCATGTTTCCCTTGAGGTATTCAGTGCAATAGATGGTACCCATGTTGCACGTAGGCCCCCTTCTGGTCCATGGGGTGTGCACTACCACAACAGGGAAGATTACCATTCCATCAGTTGTCACGTAGTAAGTTAAGCATGTGGGTACATCACCAGCATCCCTGTCAAGTATCCTGGCAGTGCACATGATTCCCATATCTGGCACACTAGCTCACTCTACTGCCTCTTCCTGCATAGTAGGATGACCAGTGCTCATCTTTTTTGTAAGTGGAAAAATATTTTTTCTTTTATGTATTGTATTTAAGTAGTTATTTGTTGAATAATATAGCACTTCGTTGTTATCTCCCCTCCCCTCTCTGTCTTTGTCTCTCTTCCTTTTTTTGTCTTTCAGGTGATATTGAATAGCCACTGGAGCCATTGGTTATGACAGCAGTTTGAAATCCAAGCAGAGCTGCTGAAGAGATCAATATCACAGCTTTCTCCCAGACAGCCTTGTCATCATGAAAGTTTTTGGCCTCCTGAAAAGCCATTTTAAGTGCCTGGATGAGTCTGGGGTATAATTCCCACCACTGCATGTTGCATTCTGCACAACATGATCATGTGCTGGTTTGGTGGTAAAGTGACCCCTACTATCAGGATCTATATTATAACAACAAACGATCAAATGATCGAACTTTGTTATATCAAACTCTAAAGTTCGAATTTACAAGACATCGGACAACCAGAACAGCAGTTTTTTTTCCCAGGGGAAAAAAAATCGCTGTTCCCCAAAAAAAAAGACATTAAAACACTGCATAAAGTTGGGGGCTGTGCCCTCCACCCCCCTACTTAAATATACCAACTCCGAGATCGCACTACAGTGCCGAAAATGGCAAAGTGATGAAACGGCCAAGCAACTTCTTTCCAGGGGAAAGAATTTGCTTATATGCCACTTCGTCATTTTGCTTTTTCGACATTTCAAGTTCGACCAAGATGCATTTGACAAAAATGCGTCTTTGGTTATCTGATAGGAACCCTACTATCACTACAGCTTTCAGTTCTAGTCCCGCATTGACTAATGATGATCAGTTGGCAGCAGTAGTAATGGACCTCAAGCAGCAGGCTTGTTCACTGTATAAGGCTACACAGGTAAAGAGGCAGCTTCTAGAGCTCTGAGCCCTAAAAGCATCACAGCACATTTGTTGCTGGGAAGCCGATACTTTACGTGTTTCCTGGTGTAGTTGTAACAAATTCCTATACCTTGCTGCCCTTTATAAAGGTGTAAGTATGGACATTGCTACCACTGAATATCTGCCATCATCCTGAAAGTGTTCAAGTAGGTTTGGAGATACTGGTCCATGGGTTTACTCCCTGTATGTGTGGGAGTGTTGGTATGTGCTTGACTTTGCTATGCACTGCCACTTTCTGTAGTTAATAATATGTTGTGGGGTAAAAGAGCCTGCCCTTAAAGTTGGAGACTGTGTGCCACTTTCCACAGGCTGCCTCATAAATATAATTATGTAATCATCATATTCAACAGCCATTCTGCTGCAGAGATCTCTAAATTTATATAGTGGAACCATTTCTTTCCTCTGCTTTCCCCTAAAAATGATTTGAAAACATTACTAATAAAGAAATGACATACACTACTGTATGCTTACTAAGGAGGTGTTGGAGACACCTTCCATGGTCACTGTCTTCATTGTCAGTCTGTGTAAATGTGGAAGGTTCACCTTAGTAGTAATAACCAATAGTAATTATCATTTGTTTAATATAATCAATCCATTTCAGCATTCATTTGTCTATATAAATATATGTTACTGTTTTTAAATCAACCTGATCAGATGACTGTTGCTACTGCAGACATTGGCAATAGCCAGTGTCCATACTACCTCTGATTATTCTAGTGCCATTATCTTCTGTGCCATAGTCATCCCCATGGAAGTATTCCTCATCTGTTGTTAAAGGAATACATTTTGGAGTCCCAACGCCATTGCTGGTGTGGGCAATTGCATTTTGCCTTGCCTTGCTTCCAACACATCATATCATATCATTTGCCATCTTTATGCACTATGTAAATGTGTGGTTCCTTCCACCAATTGCATTAGTGTCCATGACAATGTGATTCCAAGCTTTTGTCGACTCAGCTTCTTTGGGCCACCCTTTACCAAATAGACTTTTACCATATGTCCTAAGGGCTCACATGTGGATGCGGTTTTCCTCATAACTGAAGCTATCCTTTCTCTTTCTTGATCCCTTGCTCTGCATTCTTTCTGCTCATGATAAAATATGCCACAGTCATACACAAAACCTTTTGCTGTAATCATCAGTCAAATAACACAACAATAAAAGCATGCCTGCCATCCTCATAAAAAATTTCAGTCCAGCCAAGTAAAGTTGTGCTACAGTAATGCCTGCAGTACCATAAATTGATTCACAATAATAAAGCAATCACTTTAATAGTGTCATCCTTTGCCTAGCCCTACCTTGGCTTTCGTATTCATAATACTGGCATTTTTCATTCTTCAGTGACACTCAGAAATGTCCAAGAACAGACATATTGTTTGGCCAGAAACACATATTTGCCACTTTAGTAATTTACAATTAAAATGCTTTATTTGTACCATGCATGTACAATCATTACTTAACACCAAAGTAAAAGGTATTCGTAGTGATCAGTACTCATTTCCACTACTGCTGCTGGAATGATTTTCCATAAAAGCTTTGCAATATTCATTAAAGCCATTGTAATATCCCATGTCAGTAAATCAAACATTTCTCAAAGTGAACTCACTAATGTTACATCATTTTGAAGTAGTTCATATTAATTTGAAATATTTCTATTATTTTTCTAAATTTATAAAGTGTGTAGTTTTCTAAACGATTTCCAACCTAACTCAAGTAATCACTAGCTAATATGGAAGTGTTAAACTATTTCATGTAAATTTGGGTGCATTTGCACAATTTTTATGCAATTTAGGCTCATTTAAATTTACCTGTATGAATTAAAATAATATGAGAACATGTACAGCCAATATGTATTTAGCTTGTTCTCATCTACTCATGAATGTGGTTTTGGTTCATGTCAAGATGCTACAGAAAGTGAAAAGGTCTAAAGCAATTCTCTGCAATCTCCAGCATGTTGGGGAATGTGCAAATAGCCTCATATCTACTCAAAGCTGAATATGTTTAGATAAACCAAAATGGAGTCATATGCATGAGAGTTTGCATAACCATGAAGTATAATTCCTGCCCATCTAACATCATCCAGCATACCTTATTACCTCAAAAAAATCAACATTTAATAAAGGTTGATAAACACATAGGAATATTTATTTCAACAAAAAGCCCCCACTCCCATGAAAAAATATATATATACTGCTGTTCTACTGCATGAGGCATGTATAAATGACATTCAGGTGTAACACTCTGAAAAAAATGTTAGCTAAGGCACAATAGTAGTAACAACTGTAAGTAAGAAACAGAAAAATGATTATTGCTTATTGTTTTTATTCTCCATTAAGATGAAGTGTGAATGTAATCACATGTATGTGACAAAGAATCTTGGTTAAACCAAACCTGCCAATAATAACACTACCTGGACTAATGCACCTACTAGATAACTGGGTTTAGGTAAGATGATTTCAAATCCTAGAGGGAGTGGTTCTAAACCTATGAACCACAGCCTTGCTTATAGCTTCTTCATTCTGGTTCTAGCACTTTGAATGATGGCAACACATGAAGAAGGCACCTGTGAAGGCACAATCCAGTGTTTCAAGCTGGTCAGGTAAGGAGACCAAGATCATGGTTTACCTTGTTAGTGAGCCATACCTAGATAAGATCCAAGGATGCTTAAGAAAAGTGAGTAGAAATATTGACATCTGGCAGCAGTTGAGTGCTCACCCACTCTGGCCATCAGTTCTGGCACAGCTGTGATGATCTACAGAAGTGTAGGCCTGACCATCTGGCCTAATGGGTTGATCATATAGCAGATAGTAGACCAGAGTTCTATAGTTAGAATATGCATTGGTCATATTAAACACACAATTAAAAATAAACTGTAAGAAATTTGCATAATTAAAAGGTATTTCCTAGAAAAAAATATGTGTAACTGCAAGCATGTATCCAAGATGTTTTTATAATAATGTAAAAGAAATCATAAACAAAGCTGAACACAGAACTGCTTCTATGTACAAATATATGGAATGTTTATATGATAACATAATTGTTTGTACACATACAATTGTAATATATGTATGAATAAAATAATACTCTGCATATATATATATATATATATATATATATATATATATATATATATATATATATGCAAAACACAGATAAGCATCTGTATCAGTACACTTAATTATTTGTCATGTATGAAAATGTATGGATTTATACAGAAAACAGTTATGTATATATGTATTTGCAGTGCCATATACTTTAATTTAGTAGTGCATTACATAAGAAGTAGTTACAGTACATGAAGAAAGTTTCTGCAAAGAAAGGGTTTTGTTTGTGTAGGCCAGAAAAATATTTATTAGTACAATAATTGTATAAGACTGTTTATTCTTCCACAACACCAATTGCACATACAAGATGGCTGAACTCTGTCAGGCACCACACCCTACTCATACTGGAGGTTGGGGAAGTTGG